>NC_142670.1:12022500-12145000 GCF_964200805.1 Pocillopora damicornis
AGTAACGCCCGAGAATATAGAAAAATCATCACTCCATTTTGGAGACCAACCCCTCAAGATTCAAATTGTACAGGAGTTTTTATTGAGCGGTCAGATTTGATACCCGATTAATTCGCTTAAAGGAATGTCGTCCGTTTTAAATTGAGCAAAAAAAAAATTTTTTCCCTCCGGATAGCACATTTTACAAACTTTTCATTGGTTTATAGTTTGGTTGCACTCCGAATAGCCCGTTTAAAAATTTAAAGGAAATTCACGAAGGTGTACCGTATTCTTAAAAATGTTTTCCACATACAACAGGTTTTGTTCAGCTGGTTGGTAAATTGCAGGGATGCTGCATTTTTTTTATAATTTCTCCGTCAGCTATCTAGGGAAGGTAATAAAAGTCATGGGTTGATGTTATAGGGCATGTAGCAAATAAAATGCATTAGCACTCTCTAACTCCAAATCTAATAAACTTTTTCATTTGTTTCAAATGTTATTCTTGAGATAATACTCAATTCATTTGCTCATTTTCTTTTCTACAGTCATCCTTCATTTGTTGATAAAATTTCCAAAAACAGGTGAGGCAGTTAAGTTACGTAAATGTTATATGGACTTATATTTACGTAACTTAACTCTAACCTTTGCTTCAGTGATGTGGAGTGCTTTGATACCCATCGTTTCTTACTTTAAATTAGAAATATAAAAACCATTTTCTCGTCTCCATCATTATTGTTATCACTATTGTTATCATCAATATACGTTTTTTCGTTCCTTTATGTATTCGTTTATTTTTTTCTCATAGAGTGCCAACCAACCTGTTTCAAAAACTCCTCTTACACATTTTCGAAAAGCGGAAGAAATTGGTTTTTCAACAGCGTTGTCTGCTCCACCCTGGGAGGTTACTTAGTTTCCATCGAGACTGAAGAAGAATGGAATTTTATCAATTATGAGATTCAAAAGCGTCGTACTTGGAATACTAGTGCGTGGCACATTGGTTTAGAGAATAAAGACGGGGTTTGGGTCTGGAAGACTGGAGAACAAATGAATATTTCGAAATGGCGAGATTCTGAGCCAGATGGTAACGACACATGGGCGGAAATATCCAAGAATAGAGGCCTCTTTAATGGTATCTCTCGGGGTGATGAAAAAAATGCCTACATTTGCGAGATGCCCGGAGGTAAGATGACATTCCAACCATAAAGTACATTATGTGCTGAAACATTACAGTCTTGCACTTGTGTCATGAAAATTGCTCTTGCCTCCTAAAAGTTAAAATATTGTGCTAGTAGTTGAAGATAATGCCCATGAAAATTTCCGGAACACATGTTTCAAAAAAAAGTTATCACTTTAGAATTTTCCTTTTTTGCATCGCCTGCAGCTGGAAAACCGCGATCGAGATTGTACTTTTCACCACTTTTGTCGAGCGAGCTGCGATTGGGATAATCTAGCCAAAGGAATTTCTCCTCACCACAAGTTACAAGGCGTGTTCACAAGGGTCAGAGAGTGTATTATATTCATAACATAACGCACTGAACTATTTTTTGTTTTGTGCGGCGTGCACGAGTGTGTGTTTGTGTGTCTCTTTTACAAGTCAGTGATAAATATGTTATTTACTGGGTATGACTGTGCTCAAGGTCTTGCGCACCAGTACTTAAGACGGAGTGCACAGTTTTTCCCAAAACAGACCGACCCTAGGCTGGTGAATAACAGCTTTATTTTTTCTTAAACTTAACGAAAATGTTTTCTAGAGAACCCAAATGAGTTAGGGCTGCTAGTACAGCAAGATCCTTCATGAACAGAACAGTTTTTTAAAATGGTTTTTGTAAATGGTAGTTGAAACAGATTGAGTTGATGCAAATTAACGGGAGGCTTTGCTGCAATATTTTTATTTGTGTAACGAAAAAGGTGATTAAAAGGTTTCCAAACAAACTTCGAAAAATTATCTTTTACGAGTATCTGTCACAATCTGACCCCTGTCAATGGAGAGTGCTTTAGAAAAAAGCACATGCACGCTTCAAAAAAAACCTGTGTATCTCCAGTTATACATATACGAGAACTTGTATTTACATTCAATATAGTTTTTTCAGTCTGTTCGAATGGGGGAAGAAGAATAGGGGGAGGGGTGGGGAAGGTGTCAGCATAACTAGGAACTGATTAATATTTAAAAACTCAACTACCAAAATTACATGAACTCACAAATGATCCTAGCTGATGCGAAGTTAACTAATTTTGAAAAGCAGGTCAGAGATGGTGGACGCCTTAGTGAAGAAAGATGTATTGTATCAATCGACACTGATCAAACATAAACTGCAGATGTTACAAAAATGGGAATTTTATAGAGAATAAGTCACGTTTTCTATTTCATTTATTTTTCTTGTTTATTGAGATTGTGATTATAATCTTTTTATGTTACCATAAATTATCATAATTATGTTTATAATTATCACTTTGGTTATCATCATTATTATAATTAGTCTTTTGCTTTTCCTTTTTATCATTTCGTAGAATGCCCAAATATAACTTTTAAAAACTCTTGGTACATATTTTCGGTAAAAGGATTATCCTGGCTCTGGAACAGAGAAACTTGCCGAAGCCAAGGAAAGGACCTAGTTTCCATTGAAACCGAAGAGGAATGGACTTTCATCAATGACGAGATTCAAAGGCGAAAAGCTACATGCAGTAGCTTTATACATATGTGGAGTATTGGTTTAACAAAAAACGCCGGGAATTGGACCTGGGTGAGTGGAAGACCGCTGACTATTTGTAAATGGGAAAAAGGGGAGCCAAGTGATGAAAACGATGCAGCTTTCATGTACAAGCGGTCCAGTCATGGCGAACGGGGCGTTTTTGGCAGTGGTGGTAGAATTTGGGGACAAACTTATATTTGTGAGATTTCCATGGGTAAATTTTTTTTTGTTATTGTTGTTGTTGTTGTTTTGGTTTTTTTTGTTTGTCTGTGTTATAACATTATTTTGAGTAAACTAAAAGACACCAGAAACGCTTAGGCGTAATAAAAACATTCTTTGCTATCCTTTGTGATACTCACGAAAGGATTTATATAAACCCTCTGATAGTCAGGATCAAGTGAATGATTGCATTTGCATGAATGAAAATATGTTTTAAAACAATCTCAATGAACGTTTACACGATATACATGTTTAACTTTTAACGGCTTAGCTGGTGAGCAGAGGAAAGTTATACAGGTGGTTCTATTACTATCACTCTTGCGAGTAACAACAGTCATGAAACTTTCAGTTATCGGTTATTTTCATGTAGTTAGTTTATCCTTTCGATTGAAAAAAATGACGGTGAATACCAATTACAAAGAATCATAAGTCCAATTGTTTTGTTAGATAACAGTGCATGATGATGTGAGGTGTATTATCTTTTGTGAAGAGCTAAGAACTCATGTCGGTTAAGATACATGCCAATTATCACTTTATGAAACTAATTAAAAAGACTTAATTGTTCTTCGCATAGGGGAATCACTTCTGTGTTAATTGTATTCTATTTTAATATCCGATCGTTTGGAAAGCTGTAGGGACTAATTTCAATGCGATACAATTTGTGCAGTGAACATAATAAACTGACCATCCTGCATCTAATTCGAATATGGCAGACATCTCGATTGACTTAGCAACCATTACGCTATAGCGAGATTAGTAAGGGTTATCTCAGTTCTCATTGGTCACCAGAGGGCGTGATACATTTCCTTATTAACAACTAGTCAATACTGAGTCGGAATTTAATTGATGTTCTGCTTACCAAAAAGATAAACATAGGCATGCGTGGCATGCAAGAGTTATTATTTTGGTTGGGAGGGTTGAGATGGGACACTTTGTGTGTCTTTGTATATGGTTTTTTTTTTAACAGAAAAAGAGCATAACTTTTAAAAAAAAAAAACTATATCGCATTACTCCACGAGAAACAATCTAAATTGTCTGAACTGACACATGTATTTTGTGGTCTATCGTCTGTATTGTCTAAAAACCTCAGATAGACTTGCTGGTGCTCTACTACTCTGCTGTCGAGTTGCACTTTGGCCTCCTCTATTTTTTTTGTCTTACTCAAGATGACTGTTGTTGTACCTTTGTCTGTTTTTTTGAGGTTTAAAGCAGAATTGTTTTTCAACTCTTTCAGAGCCGTGACCTTATTGCGTGACAAATTATATTTTGGCTTAGTTACAGTCACCTCTTCAAGTGGTGCTTTTGACACTTTCCAAGTAGCTCTCATGGGCAATACAAGTTTGAACCGATGGCGAGAGTTGTTGCCTAATTTTACATTCGTTTGTTACGGATGTTGAGATGAGTTTGAGACACTTTGATAGCACGCTGACTTGACTCTCAGAAAGTTGATAGTTTGAGAATTTTTTTTTTAGGAATTTTTTATTTATCTCCCTATCTTTGGCTAAAAGCCTACATTTTAAAGTGTGTCTACGCTCTATGCGTCTTATGCTTTACTTTTGTTACTTCCGCTATTGTAAAAGCTAGCTTTTGAAGAGTCAGAGAACACACTGTATTCCATCTCTTTCATTTGCAAGTGTATAAATAGGCTCTCTAAGGTCAGAAATCGCATTCCTTCATTGGGCTATTTTATCACTGTTTTTTACAATGTTCGTTGAGTGCTTTCCTTTGAGCGGTTGCCCATTTACCTGTTTGTTCTTACGTGTTGAGAGTTCGTAGTTAGCCCTCTTTCTTTGGCTCTCAGCCTTCTTTTGTGAGAGTTAGTCAAGGCATTAACCAAGCCTTGTTGACCTTGTTGTTTTCTTTCTTTTACTTCGAACAATATGTGCGCCATCCCTTAACAATACTAATTAGTCGTTATTAACCTTCATTTTAATTGCCTCAAATTCATATTAAAAACCTGTATGGTATTGTCTTCAAAGAAGAGAGGGGGCTTTTCAAACTAATTAGATAAATGTTAATATTTCTTTTTGTTCTTTTCATCCTTTCGTCATCAGAAGAATCATTAACAGTATCATCACCAACATGGACAGTATTACCAACCTACACAGCATCACCAACATGGACAGCATCACCGAGATGGAAAGCATCGCCAACATACACAACATCACCAACATACACGGGATCACCAACCTACGCACAGGATCATCAACATGGACAGTACCGACAACAATGACAGTTTTACCAACACCGACTTCATTATCGTCATCAACAACTGAAGGTTGCTTATTTTCCAAAAGTTAGGCTCTTTCCAATTTCACATGGCATCTTTTCAGCTTTTTTGGAGTGTTAAGCACTATGATACATTTTGAGCACACCTGAAAATAAACTTTTCGTCGTTCTTCTTTTCTTACAGCGCCTTTTTCATGCCACCCTTTTCTGGAGCGAGGGTTTTGTCTTAAAAGTGTGGGAAGGACAGTATCCAATAGTCTAATTCGTGTTTTTGACAAACGCTATTGTAGCTGTTTCATAACGGAACATAAACGGGTATACAAGAGAAACTCTTTAGTATTTTGAGTAGGGGGTATTTCTTGAGGTAATATTACAATAGTTCCATGTTAGAAACTTAACCCGAAAAGCAATCTGAAAATGTCTTTTACTGGCTACTACAGCTTTGCCGAAGCACACTGATGACAAAGCAGAACCATTCTGATTAACAGTAAGCTAAGTTTAGAAAGTGACAAACTTTTGCTTTTGTTGCATCGGCTTTTAGGTAAGACTCAGGACCTTGTAGCAGCCATTTCCGGCGGCGCTGAGGTGATTCGAGGACTCCAAGAAAACATCACGTTGGATGGCTCACCCTCATATGACCCTGAAGCTGCACATGGTGATCAATCGGGAATAAACTTTACTTGGCATTATGGTAAGATCACAGGGAATTACTCCTTTGTGCTGGAAACAGAGAGAGATTTCTTTACAGAGGTAAACGAGTCAGCTTTGCAATATAATGGAAGAGCATCTGGCGTGCAAATTTCCTTGGATACAGGGGCTATGTCTCTTGGTGATATCTGCATAGTTAGATTGGTTGTGACCAAAGACTATCGCAATGCTAGCGTTTATCAAGTCATCCACTTGTCGAAAGGAGATCCCCCTAAAATCGATCAAAGGTAAGAAATTTAGCGTGTTGTTGATGCTACTGCTGCTGTTGTTTGTTATTTTCCTTGCGACTAAAATCCCGATTTATTTTCCTATTTTCTTATTGTCGTTACTGCTTCAGTTGTTGTGGTTGTTGTTGCTGTTGCTTTTGCCATAGCCGTTGTTTCTCTTGTTTATTTGTTTCGGACGACCTTTCATAAAGGCCTTGTGACCCTGTGTTTTGCGTTTGTTTCTGTTGCGGTTACTATGACCACCATTGTTCTCAACACGCAAGACCCTTGTTGCGCCGCATTGATCTACAATCTCACTATGTAATCACCATTCTTTCCTTCGTTCTAAATGTTTCATTAATTGTCTGCCTAAAATCAGCCCCTCAGTACGTCTTAGCGTCAGTTCAGAATGCCAGGGATTACAGTGCTTCCAAATTTCTTCATATGAGTGGATACTCTACCAGCGATATGAGGGAAACGCGTCCACTGCTTGGCAAAGAAAGTATGATTTAGAACTCATAACAAGTACACCACTAAATGCAAGCAACATTGTTATAAATGGAGGTTCCCTTGCTGCTGGAAATAAGTACCGCTTGGCATTATTTATAACAACTACCGACGGTTTACGGGCGATGTCAGCTTATGACATTTCCACTGCGTTACCGCCCACAAGGGGGACATGCTCGATCACTCCGTCAAGCGGCATCTCCTTGGAATCATACTTTACTCTGAGTTGTGTCAACTGGACAAGTGACAGCACCCCTCTGTCCTACCGTTTTCAATATAGACTAAGGAACGGTATGTACACTGTGTTATATCATGGCGTCAACAACTCCATAGTTACTCTTGGGATACCGCCTGGGAACAATGCAGAAAACTATAACATAAGACTCAACGTTGTTGTGACTGATAACTTCGGAATTTCTGCTTCTCCTGTTAATCTAACAGCACAGGTAAGTTTAGTCGGTAGGTACTCTAATATCGATGTTGGTGGGAAATTTTTTTTGACATAATTTTGTCTTTTTTTTGACAGCTGCCCATCGGAGGTTAAAGGGCAAATTTTTCTAAATATGCAACTTGATAAATAGTGACTGATGCTCTTTCCATAGGTTAGACCTTCCCAGAGTCTAAGACTAGAAAAAATCAAAAGCATTCTGATGCCAAATGATAGTTTGTTCCAGGAAGTCATCAGAAAAGGAGACTTGGGAAAAGCGGCACAATTAGCAAACTCTGTTCTTGTTACACTAGAAACCAGGATGAATTTTGAGGAGAAAATCAAGGTAAATGCATTTACAAATGCTTTCATACTTCTTGGACGCGCCATTCGCGTAGTTGCATAATGATGTCTCTGCGTATCCACGTATTTGCGCATTCGTGTCTTCATGTTTTGTGGTGCTAATGACTTTTATCATCCAACTGTACTGAGTAGAGTACAAATAATACATAGCATTTATATGAACTCATCCATTCGTGTATTCGTGCACTCATGTATTTGTGTGGTAGTGTACTCTTGCATTCTGGTATTTGTGTAGTCGTGAATATTTGTGTACCCGTGCTGACGTATAGCCGCATGTTAGAAGGTTCTTGCATTAATATATTCGATTAACCTTATTACATTTCAAGGTTATAGACTTCATAATCAGAAATATTGCGTCAGTGAAGGTAAACAACACTGCAGACCTGCTTCAAAGCTCCTCCGTGATTGGTTCTGCTCTTCACGTCTTGGAAAAGGTCTCTCCCGGGCTATTGGTAAGTAAAATTAGATCGATCGTTCATCGAGAACAATGAGACACATGTGGAGGAATATAAAATTTCCTTAATTGACATAATGATGTAAATTTTTTACTGCTTTTTTCATAAGCCAGAGTTCCGTAGCGCTGTTATGGTTGTCTTGGTTTAGTTTATCAAACAAAACCTAAAAATGTTTCAAAAAAAGAAGTTTAAGCGCGTTTTCAAATTCCTTTACCTGAACAAACTCGGTTTAAAAGTGACGATACCTCTCTAACCCCCGACTCCTAGAAATAGAAATGTACTGTGCTGAGCAGCTAATCCTAAAAAGAATAATCCCATGTTTTTTTGTTGTTTTTTTGTTGTTTTTTTTTTAACATTTTTTTTTATTTTCACTTAAAGCACAAATACTAGAGTAATACAAACAAATACAAAGTTAATTACACTAACGCTTACGCTACTCACTAACACTAATTACGAAATACTACATTACATTACATTCACAGTCGGCTAGATTTAATTTATGTTGTGGTTATATAATAATATAAGCCTAATTTGTACAAATACTAATCTACATCAAATTCCTTTTTTGGTAGAACGACTGTACATACAACTGCGTCTATAACTGTTAATACCCGATACTCATCTATTGAATTACACTAACATGTTTTCCCATTTTTTATAATGAATAGATTCTTTTTTATTCTTTTTTGCAATCAAAAATTCAAATTTCCGAGTTTCAGATATTTTAGCCTTCAGTAAGGATACAGACGGCTTGATATTTTTACAACAACATGAATAAATGGTATATTTTCCAAGAATGATTATGTGATTTAACAAACAATTCCCAGGGATATTATCGGAAATACCAAAGAGGATTGTTACCTCATCAAGCTTATCAATTTTCATATTGTAAGTATTTAACCAAGAAATAACCGAAAGCCAAAAGTTTTTAGTGTAGGTACAGCTGATTAGAAGATGCTCAAGAGTTTCTTCGTGATCTCCACAAAAGGTACACATCGGAGAAGGAACCAAATTCATTTTATATAGGATTTTATTGGTGACTGCTCATTACTCCGACTGCCCAATCTAAGTTTAATTCCGTATATAATATTTCAGGTAATATAGACTGGAAAAATATCTATCTGTTGCCGGGTCGAGTCACTCTTGACACCAGAACGAGAGCCTTTCAATACAAAATCTTAAATCGTAATCCCATGTTTTTACATAATGCACTTTCAGGAACTGTCGTTATCGGCTGTCGACTCGCAAACGAACTTCCTATGGTCTACCGTCCAGTTGAAAGACGTTGCTGATTTGTCGTTAGTCACTCGATCGGCCGAAAACTTAGGTTGGTGTCTTCAAAGTGTGCTAAAGATATCTGCAGAGATGGCGTCAATAGATTCCACCGTAGGCTTCCAAGAGCAGGTATTTTGTTAGCTGGTATAGTCCAACAGTGAAACCTAGTTACATATGAAACTTCAAGCTGCACTTGAGTCGGCTTCGCTCATTTTTAATTGACACATCGCCTGCTAGGCTGATGCTTCTGTCAAATTATGTAATAAAGTTGGCACTATCGCTACTTACAATAGGTCGTCGCAAACCTTACAAGTGCCTGAAAAAAATTTTCATTGTCGTTGGTAAGCTCTTTTTGTTAGTTTAACTTCGCTTTTTTTCGTTATTTTTACCCCTTATAAACAGTAGGTCGTCGCAAACCTTACAATTGCCTCTAAAAAATTTTCATTGTCTTTACTAAGCCCTTTTTTTTAATCTAGCTTTGCTTCTTTTTGTTAATCTTACTTGTTTGTGATGTTTTCTTTCATTTAACAGGGTGAAAGATCTGTTAATACTGCCCTCAAAGTGCTTGGAAAAGTTGCAGACGCATTGTTAGCCCTGAAAGTCTCGGATGAAAACATGATATCGATCTCCACCGGTCACCTGAAGATGACATTAGGGCGACATAGCCCGAATAAACTTGCAGGGCTGCAGATAAAGGGCGGAAGTGGCAGCTTCATTTTACCACCATGGCCCGTCACAGGAAGAAACACAACAAGTTTTGTCGACACCCAGGTAGGGGATTACATCAAAATAAGGAACGAGCGCATATCAAAATCGATTTAGCCGTGAGTGACTTCGGAAAGTCTGATAACCCAAGAGCAAACGCATTCGAAGGTACAGTCTTTGTTAGCCATCCTGAACTCCTTTTCTCGTTTGGCTTCCATAATAATGGTCAGTTAGCGATAATTATCATGTCTCTTAATCCTCAATTCCTTAAAGTCAACAAAAAGTTTTGATTTATTCTTATTGCAGATGCTATCAATGTCATTCAACCCCTACACCTGGGACAGCACCAAGGAGCGAGTCGACTCTGAGGTTCTATTTCTGGACTTAAAGGACAATAAAAGCGAGCTCTTGGAAGTGTCAAGTCTACCAGACGACATTGTTATCGTTATTCCATCAAAACCTCGGACAATGCCCAAAGAGCTATGGTACTTCACGACGGATGACGATTTACGTTTCCACGAGATAACTGTCAAGTACGAAAACACTCTGATACAGGTAGAAGTCAAACCCCAAGAGTCAACTGTACATCTGTTTGTTTACTTGCGATTTGGTGAACGGCCAACGACTCGAAACTACGATCTCAATGCCACAATCTCTCAAAATGGACAGTGTGTTTGGACTGCAAGTGTGCATGACAAAAAGGAGAGACAACCAGAATGCTCGTCGAACCCACCTACCCCAATAGCAACATTGGCCAGGCATCCTGGAAAATACTTTTTAGGCGTAAAAAACTATAATGCCACCACGATCACCCCACACACGAGAAAGAAAAGATCGTGTTTTACAGCTAGACGGCAAAAGCGCTCTTGCGTCGAAGTCAAAGATCCCCCACCTACCCTACTCATGAGTAAAACTGCATCTGTGACACCAGCTTATGATTCCAAAACCGATCAGAACTATACTCTGAGGGTGACCTTTCGTAGCTGTGTATACTGGTCAGCGAAAGTTGAGATGTGGGTAACAAAAGGCTGTCGGGTGAGTCGGTGTAAAGTGTTAACATTATCGAATAATTTTTATAATGTGGAATTAGTTCAGACACTTTTCAGAGAATTCGTGGGTTCACGTAATTGTGGAAAAATGAGTGCTCCATTGTGATCATCTTCGCTTATTTGGCAACTGAAAATCTAGAAGACAAAACTTTGTCGAGCCCGTGTGTAGTCTTCCATCGTAAAAAATAAAATTATTCTCATAGCTAATCACGACCTTTGAACACCTTTGAATGGACAAGACGCATCATTAGCACTGAAAACCGAAACAGTGATTTTCTCTCTGGACAATTCCAGATTTTAGGAGCATTGGACAGATTTATTAACTGCAGCTGCGATCACCTGACATCCTTCGGGGGAAGTCTTTTGGTTAAACCGAATCCTATCGACTTCGACAAGGTTCAAGTGCAGATTCAAAAGTTGCCAGAATCTGGAAATATCACAGTTATTTTGGCGGTGGCGTTGGTTTTCTTAAGTTACGTGATTGTGCTTGTGATCGTCAGGAAGACAGACATAGAAGACTCTAAAAATGTAAGTTTTGAACATATTTTGTATTATGTAGAACTTAATACGCTGTGAAAACTTGCAGAATTCATATTTTTCTAAGTATCCTCAAAAAAAGTGATCAGCAAACTCGGAAGAAATCACAGAGATCATTTAAGGTTTCCAAGTTTTTTAATATCAACAATATGTATATATTTTTTTTTCTTTAAGTAAGGGAAAAAGTAAAAAAAAAGTAAATCACCGATTCATTAATGGTATTATCATTTTTCTTAAGAACGTTTTACCAGTCCATTTGCCATCCTCTCCAGAGAGTACATATGGATACGAGATAGTAATAACTACAGGGGTCTGGATATACTCAGGCACAACAGCTCAAGTTGCTATGGAGATTTACGGTTCTGATGGAAGGAGTGGCATTCTTCAGCTCAGCCAAGAAGAGACTGGTTCAATTGACGTGTTCTTCTCTCGTGGTAACTCGGCCATGTTTGTACTGTATGTTAACAAATCTCTTGGTGTGATTCGAGAAGTGAAGATTGGTCATAACAACTTTGGTGACAGTCCTTCGTGGTTTTTAGAGGAAATTTTCATTCGGGACGTACAATCCAATCAGTCTTGGAAATTTATGGTTAGTCAGTGGTTTTCTCTTGAGCGCGGAGACGGGCGTATCGAGCGAATGTTTCTAGCAACGGTATCTCAAATGGACTTTGCCAGTGAGGTTGCAAGACGCTGGCGGAGAGGGCTTACGGAGCTACATATCTGGGTGTCAGTTGCTGCCAAACCAAAGAGAAGTCACTTTTCAAGAGTACAGCGGGTTTCTTGCTGCCTCAGTGCTTTTGACATCCATGTTTGCAAACGCAATGTTTTATGAGCTCCAAGGAAAATATGAACAACCTATTCAAGTTGGACCGCTGAAATTCTCGTGGAGACAAGTAGTTACTGGTATTGAAAGTGCGCTCATTGTGGCACCAATAAACATACTAATAGTGCTTTTATTTAAAAAAGCATCCAAAAAGTCCTCGAGCAACAACAGTCCTTGCTATAAAGCTAATTTAATCAAAGGTATCGCCTGGTTCTTGTTTTTCGGTTCTTGCGCTATTTCTGCTACGTTTACAATCTTCTATAGCCTGATTTGGGAAAAGAGTGTCAGTGAGCAGTGGCTGTCCTCAATGCTTATCTCCTTTGTTCAAGATGTCACAATCATGGAACCAGTTAAAGTGTTCTTTACAGCTGTAGTTTTGGCGGCCATTATCAAGATGAAGGCGAAGAGATCAACGGTACCTGCATGTGAAGACTCTAATCAAGTTGAAAGCGGTTGCTCAAAACAAAGGCTGTGGACGTTGAAATTAGCGGAAGTAGAAAAGATGAGGAAACGCCAGGCCAAGAAACAGAACCTGTCACGTTACTTCACAGAGTTGGGTATCTACTTGGTTTTCGTTTTCTTGTTAATGGTAGTGTGCTATGGAAACAGAAATGACCATCGCTACTTAATGACCAGATCAATCCGAGATGGACTGCCCAATTTTAACAATGTGAGTAACATTTATTGTGTTTGGAGAAATCGTTAAAAGACTGATATTACCCAACGATTGATTCTGGATTGCCAAACCCTATTTGAAATCTATTTTCACGACATAAACGTATCCTCCAAAGCGTAAACACCTCTTTTCTTTAACGTGAATTATTGCTACTTTTCAAGTCCGTGGGTTGTGTATAGAACAACTGTAATGATCACATTTCGAATTTGGGTTAGAATCTGTATCAATTCTTCTCAGACTTTGCATCGTACTGGCTTGGCTCCCTTACCTGTTTCTAAATGTTCCTGATCCAGCGAGTCATGCCTCCATCCCAGTCCATGAAATCCGACCAACACATCTCCCGTTCTTGACTTTCTTTTCATTTAGTCCGTTTTAAAGATCATATCCATAATAAGCGATACGAAAGGTGACTCAGTCACAAATTCTAAGTAACGCATTAATTTTTATTGAACTCAGATAGCAGATGACAGGAAGTACTGGAGCTGGCTGCGGGAAGTTTTCATTCCTGGAGTGTTTTCCGGTAGATGGTACAACGGTCAGGAGGAGAAAAAAACAATGTACATTGGTAATAAACGCTCTCTTCTCGTCGGGATGGCTCGATTAAGGCAACTGAGAGTGAAATCGAGTAAGTTCTTTCTTTTATTTACTTTTAAGTCTAACTCACCCTAAAGGAGACGCCTAGAAAATATAATTTTTTTTCTGTCAAAGCGTTAAGCATACGTTGTCAAGATTTTTATATTCTATTTTATTTTGTATTAGTCTATACACCTTTTAAAAAAAATAAAGGACACAAGTGGATATCCGGTTTTTAACTAAATTTTTCTACACGACACGATAAAGACTATTGGGGGTGTGCTATACCTGTAGATTGAATGAGTTCCAAAACAAACTTTCTAATAAATGTCCCTTTTTTTTATTAAACTTACAGCACCATGCAACGTGTTAAAATACATGGAGACAACTTTCCAGGAATGTTACGAAGGATATTCGGAAACAAACGAAGACAAGACTGCTTTCTATGAACCGGGCTGGAGGTTTGTCGGCAACTCTACAAGAGACGAAGATATATTTCGACTTTGCCCGAGGCCATGGCGATATCAAAATACGGAAGAAAGTGATAGCGAGTCAGAGTGGGGACAGTTCTCATTTTATCGTGGAGGAGGATTTGTAGCAGACCTCGGGTACGAGAGCCATACGGGGTTCAAAGCCGTAACCACTTTGCAAAACAACGGTTGGCTTGATAGGCAAACCCGGGTGGTTCTCGCAGAGTTTTCCGTGTTTAACCCTTCGGTGAATATTTTAGGTGTTGCCACATACTTTTACGAAGTTGAGGCATCAGGACTCAAAGAAGCTTTTGTACAAACTGACATTCTTTCTCTTGATCCTACAAACACAGCTTCATATCAGTTTTATTTGATTTGCATTTTACTATACGCTGTATCCGTTCTGCTGTTTTTGGGAAGAGAATGCTTCAAGCTTTACAATCACCGTTCCCGGTATTTCCAGTCCGTGTGGAGTTGGGTGGAGATGTCCCAGGTTGTTTTCTCCGTGTTGGCCGTGGTTTTGTACATAAAACGACAAATCATAGTCTCTTCAACATGGGCAAGGTTGAAAGAAAACAGTTATGCAAATATAACTTTCAAAAAAGCTATCATTTGGCATGAAGCAGAAAATGTTGTACTTGGAATCCTGATGTTTATCGTTACTGCAAAACTCTTGCGAGTCATTCGCTTCAATAAACATGTTGCTGTATTCTCCAAAGCATTGAGGATATCTGCACAATCTCTTTCATCCTTTAGCATTGTCCTATTAATTCTCTTCGTGGCATTTCTTCATGTCGGTGTATTGATGTTTGGCACTGGATCTGAGCGCTACTCCTCAGTGCTAAAAGCAGCTTATTTCCAACTCGAACTGACTCTTGGAAGAATAAAAGCCAGACCAATCAGTGAATTAGCAGAGGTAAACAGCACATACGCTAAGATATTCGTCTTTGGTATTCTTTTCAGCCTAACAATTATCTGCATGAACTTTTTTATCGGCGTAATAAACGATGCACTTCTGGATGCAAAGGATACCGCGAACGAAAGTGAGTTGCACGAACTCGTTGATGAGGTTCGTTACAAAGGCTCAAAAGAACGGAACGCATTTTTCGATGCTGTCAGCAGTAGACTGAGACAACTGAAAGTCGTCCAAGCATCAAACATGGAAGAGAAAAAAGCAGTAGATAGAAGCATTACCCTTGATTCCACGAAGAGTTCAAAAATCAACTTTGACCAAATCAGTGAGGCCATCAAAGCTTTGAGGGGGAAAACAGGTCAAGAACCAGGAGAAAAACAACCGAAATACTCAAGAGGAAAATCATTTTTCGATGGAATTAGCGAATTCTTGAAAACACTGGGAAGAATTAGCCATGACGAACACTGCAAAGTTAAAAAAAGGAAGAAAGTTCGATTCCAAGAGGATGTTGCTAACTCTCACCTTCGGAAATTAGAGAAAAGAGAGTATGACTTGTTTCAGCAGCTTGATAGGGTTATGGCGGGATTCTCAAAAGAGGACGAAGAATATATTTATCTAATGGAAACAACGCGAGCTTATGACTTCTAAGGAGAGAGGAAATAGATAAATGATGAAAGGAATGGATCATATACTCGAGAATTAGACTGAAAGATCGGGATTGTAGTCTACATTACCCCGTGACCATTCAAATGGCTGAAACGCTTCGCACGTATACGTATTAAATGTTGAGTTTCTCTTCTTTATAATTGAATTTCACGCTTAAAATAAATAAAAACTTGATAAAGGATGGCAACATAAAGGTGGCAACAAAATTGTAGAGGTGATCGAGTAGAAATAATATTTTGCCACTTTCCTTCAAAGTGTATTATGTTTGTATGTAGGTCCATCTAAATTAGATAATTAAAACGTAGCTTTACGACCTGTAGATTAGTTTCTTGAAGCGGTGTTTAGGGAAAGGCTTCGTTAGATTGTCAGCAATCATCTCATCAGTGGCAAGATATTTTAAGAAAACCCACTCATTTGTAGTAAATTGGCAACCAATTTTGTTAAGTCCACTTGTATACTTTATTAGCGACGACCGATCCTTCCTCCGTTCCCCCTGAAAACCATCTATTCCCCACCCCACCCATCAACGGCAAATAATGAATTGTTTCTCATACACAATTAGTGGTGGTCATCCAAGCTTGCCCATTCCCTATGGAAATAATTGGCCTGACTTGTTTTAATTAACTCATTTCTATATATGTTTTTTGGCTCTTTAGAACGGGAAGAAACGATCTACGGCGCGGGTTTCAATATTTTGGTAAGCATCGAATGTTTTCTCAAAGTATCAAAAACACCAAATCAACAAAAAAAGTTACAACTCCATGAATCAACGGAAAAAAAAATAATTAGGAGAATATCACTTTATTGCATTTTCATCCTTAATGTTACTCAATATAGTTCACGTTAGATGTCTGTGACATTTCATGCTTTAAATATTAATTGAAAAGGATATTTTCCTTTTCTTGATGGCGTCCGAAAAGCAACTAATTTCCTTTCCTTAAAGCTCAAAATATATTAAGTGTTGACGACTTGTTCGCTTTTTGTTTCGACAAAGGACTGCTAGCAGAATTCCTTAACAGGGGAGGGGAGGGTCCTACTTCAGAGTGTCTGGAGTAGATTTTTTCCATTTAAAAATTGTTACTTTAATCACTCTGGCAAAGAAAGGGGGTGATATTCTTTCTAGTGCTTCATCCACGCCCCTCCCCTCCCCCCTATTTTTTGATGCACTCACGCGCTATAGTTACGCATCTGGGTTGTTTTGCTGGGGGCAGTTGATTACTCTCCCAGGCTCACCATAATGTAATGATCATATGATATTTCTGACATGTCTTGTTTTAATTTTTAAGTCAACCACTAATTAGCCAGCTAATGTTACTCAGTTGTTAAATGACGTCAAGAGACGATTGAGGTATGTCTGAGATTAATGCAAATGGCTTGAACATGGTCAGAGATATCAACACTTGGTTACGATACGAAATTAAAATGAAATTTTTGGTACTGCTCTATAAACTCGGGTGCCACTTTACAATATACCATCACTTTCAAAGAGGATTGCTTAAACTAGAAATCTGTAAAGTTTCGGAGAAAAAAGCAGTAATACCTAAGACCATTTATCCGTGGCTTCTATATTGTTCAGTGTCGTCGATAACACTCGTTGATCTTGAACTTTCAGCTGCATGGCAAGAAGAAATGTTCGCGGTAGAAACTGCTTAAAGTTAGAAAGAACGGTCGATCAAGAAGTGCGTATTGTCCTGAAAAGAGCTAATGTCCATGAAAGTGATTGACACTAATTTCATGTCTCGCGGAGAGGAAGTCAGATGAAAATTTGGTGATCACTTAAATAGTTCACTTATCCAAACAATTATACTTCACTATCAGCATTAATAACTTTACTTCTCAACTAATTCATTATTTGATTCTTTCTTTATAAAGTTGGTTTTAAAATATGGATTCCTCTATGAGTAATGTTTAAAACCTTCTCAATATTATTTGATACTTAACGCTTCTGAATTCATCGTGTTGACTAATTGTACATTCAAAATACAATCCTATGGCAAATATATTCTTTTGTGTCAGGTGTGTAATCTGTTATGGTCCATTGGCGAAGAAAACGCGGTGTAATTTCAGCAAATATTACCTACAATATCTTCTTACTGATTATTAAAATAAACAGTGTTTGAAAACTGGAACGAGAGTCAGTTTGTTTATTCCTCAAAGCTGGATCTTTTGTCTTTTGTTGACACGTAGTCGAGTCAGCCATCGCGCACGACCAGAGGTTAACGTAATCACTTACGTAAATACAAAGCTAAAACATTGACACTCAAAAGCTGCAAACTGTTTACAAAGTGAACACAATCGAGGGCACCCGCGTACGTGCAAACTTTCCTGATCAGTTGGCTGACGGTTGTTAAGATGCTCTCGGTTACAATACTTTCATGATTAGTTGAAAGAGGTAAGTTTCATTTCGAAAAATCATCTTTTCGGTAGAAAGGAATTTGAGATTCTCGGCTTCAGCGCAGCACAATTCAAAAATTGTGTTTAAGATTATAACAATCTAATCCCTTGCCATACAAAGGTCTCACGCAGTCTCTAAACTTAAAGAAAGTCAAGCACAAAACTATCCCTCCTAATTTATTTTGTTAGACATTTTAGATACTTCTGACATGCCTGGGATAGTTTTTACAATTTCTCCCAGAAGTGGAAATCACAACCACATTTCTCTCCAAATAACTGATTTTATGATATGATCACTTCTTAAACAACGCAGGTATTTCGACTTATGCAATCACAGTGACTGAGTTTGTTTATTCAATATGAGGCTAATTCCCGTAATTTTTCGACTGCTAGGAAACTCAGTAATCACTAGAAGCTTCTAGTGTTTTGAATGAAGACAATTAACTCGTAAAATTCCCGATTGCAGAATAATGAAATCTTTAAGCGATGGGGTTCTTAATGTTTTCCTTTCTTTCAATATCACGTCCAAATGTTATGGTAGCGTGATCTAGCCGTGTAGCTCAAGAGAAACCATTGTAACAATAAAGTACGGCAAAATTATAGAAAAAAACGAGTTGAAAATGTGCCTACAGTGTAAACTAGCCTAGTAGCTCAAGTTGAACTTTTTCAAGATATTATTTTTTCAATTGCGGCAATGAACACGCAGCAGATTTATTCGAAAACGATGATTGAGGGTAATTGACCATTTGGTCTATTTTTCCATCAAAAGAAAAACAAACCTCCGTTAACACGAAAAGAGGAGGCAGACCCTTGCGATTTCTTTATTCGCGCGACGCCCTTTTGTTTTCCGCTGACTGAACGAAAAACAACTGCAGCAGGAAGTGGTAGCTTGAAGGCTACATCTCGTCTAACATTTAATTCGAGCTTAGTGCGTGGTTCACGGCTATGTTCATGATTCTCTCTCTTCTAGAGGCCTCAGTTTCCCTAACTATGCATTCAATTGCTATTGTTCTGCTTTTGTTCTGCTCATTAGATCTTTTGTTTTGCTTCATCGCCGTCGCCGCCGTCGTCGTAGTTAAAGGTCTCTAATCCCAGGCGGCTGCGACTTGATAAAACAAACGATTTAATGGCCTAGCAGCTCAGCACATGCGTTTTAAAGCTTTGTATATTTCTTAGCCATCTTCTGTAAAAAAAAATACATAAAAAATAGTGATCATCAAAATTCGTCTTATTGTGAGAACGGAATCCCAGAAAGAAATTTGTATAAGTTCGTATTTGGAACACAACGATGTCCACATTCGTCATGCCCGGAGTTGAGGTGACGAATCGATACGAACACGTAGACACTCCATCTACCCACACGATCACCGACGAGCTGCACAATCGGAATAAAACTGATTCAGCTACCACCTGATTATCTGAGTGGTGTGTCCCGTCAGTAAATCGCGCAAATGATAGTGAATCTCTTTTCTTTTTTTCTCTTTTTTGTGAGACAAATGGGACCTTCTCGATCCAACCATCCAAAAAATTATATCGAGACAGAGACGAGGCATCGATTTACCATTGCAGAGTTGGCACTAAAATTTTTCACATATTGTGTTCTGTTCTTAGGCAAGTCTCTTTATCCTCACAGTGCCTCGCTTCATCTGGGAGTTGAAATGGATACCGGCGAACTGACAGAAAAACCTGAAGAAATGCTGAGCAAGGGGCTGGGTGGGGGGAGGGGGGGAGGAACATGTCACGGACGAGCATTCAAGCCAGGGGGAGAATTGCTATACTTCTTGTCACTTCACGCTACAGAAACAAGAATAGGCTGTTGCTGGATAGGCATCTTGGCTCGAGTACAGATTGATCTCTCTATGCACTCAATAAGAAATAAATAGCGCGCATCGAGGCAATGAAGTTTTTTTTTCTTCATCTCCGCTTCATACCGAAAAATTCCAACATCGCTTTGTCAATGTTCACAGTTTTTATTTGGTCTTTTATAACTACTTTGATCCTATTCATTTGATCACTGAGGACGCTTTCCGCCAATAATTAAAAAATACCTTGCTTTTAATCCTTTACTGGCTATTTGCACAAATTATCTAGCTAGTCTTTCACTCTTATTATCCACGGAACTTACTTAAGAAGATAACCGTCTCATTTCTTAAATGAACAAAGGAAAGCTGCCTCCACTGAAAGGCCCTTGACTCCAAGCCCCCCTCTTCATGATTAATGTCTCCTTCCTAGTTGCCATGAATAAATTCTTTGATAGCCAATGATAAGTTTTAATGAGGTAAAGGGCTGTGCAGTAATAACATCCCTATAGCTCCGCTTTTAGACTTGGCTATATCTAAATATTATCAATTGTTCTTTTGATTCGTAAAAGTTGATCATTATTCTCTTTTGGACTTTTTTTATTTTCTAAATGTCCATTATCTTCATTATGGGAAACTCTATTGATTGCTGTTACGCCACTCGTCAATACAACCAGTGTTTCTTCCCGTGTATTCGGTCGTGTTCATACAGCACTCGGCGAGTCTTGTACAATTACGATGGTCTGGAGACTGTGCAACCTTTTATTGACAGCGTAAAGCCTGAAAGGGTGTGATCTGAAAGTTTCCGAAGTCTCCAGCGGACATCAATGCAGACAAAGAAATAGCGAGTACAATTAGGTAGAGTATCATTACACATTAAAATGGTATGTTAATATCACAATATTAATGTTGAGGATTGCTTTTCATAAACCTGTAGAGAGTAGCTAAGAAACTAAACAAATTTCTTTCCTCGGCAAAAGGGGAAAACTACCATTCTCAGCAAATACGGTAAGATTGACAACACAAAACGAAAACAAAATAGTGGAAGAGGTTTTCATCTTCTCCAGTCAGGCTCTATTCGCCAACCTTCCTCATTCCTTAATCAGTAAGGCCATACGATATCTAAAAATGAAAATACATTTTTTAAGGAAAATAAAGGAATGTTTTCTCTTTAACTCCTAGAATTGGCATCAAAGCATGCTTGGTGATGATTCCCCTATTGGGTGTCAGGTGGTATTCGGTCTCCTCTCGCCTGTACATGAAACTTTCGTTTACGTCTTCACCATACTCAACTCTGCTCAAGTCAGTATTCGCTGGTAACTCTCAAAATTATTCAATCTCTATCATTATTTTACTTTCTAACCAAGTGAGACACCATTACAATGATCACATGATAACTTTTTGGAGTTTTGAAAACAAAAATGCAGTTAGCTATGCAAGAGAAGGAAGACTTCTTTTTCAATTATAAGGTACGCAATTTTCTTTCCTTCTTGAAATCGTTATAGGTATTTGACTAATTTGTTTGCATATTGCAAAAATTAATGATCTTGAAATCATTTTCATGCTGCAGGGTTTCCTAATTTTCGCTCTACACTGCATGCGAAACATTCAGGTAAGAAAAAAACTTCAAACTGATAATTAACTCCATATCATCAAGTCTTAGAGTTTCGATAGATATCCGAGTACATGTGCTAAGAACCGAATTTCGTGTTGCTCGTCTATCTGCAGATCAGAGAGCGATTCAAAAGAAAGATGAACATCGTTTTTCCATCTTCTTTAAAGAACAACTCCACAAGGAAGAGCCACAGGTCAATCCTAATGAGGTTGGGGATGTATGAGCAATTAAATTGCAGTCTTGTGCTGAGTTTGAATCGAAATCGCACCTAACTTAAATAACTGGATCCAGCCAACCGGAAATGACAGTCGATTACCTAGTACAATCACTTAGTTAACAGCAATAAGTCGGTTACGATCGATCTGACTTGCTCTCTGCAACTAAAAAGAGTTCTTTCTTTTCATTATTGTTTAAGCATTCAACTAGCTGTAATTGTTATGTATGCTCTTTACGATAACAAGGTTGTTTTGGGGGCGATCGTATATTTGTAGGCAAGATTCATCGAAATAAACCAATGTATAAATTTAAATTTCTAATAGCTCAGTATCTTGATGACTTTCCTTCGAATAAGACCACAGTCCACTACAGACGAGGCGGGAATTTAAGTCAAGATATCACGAATTGTCTTTCTTTAAGAAGCACTCTAGCACGCAGCTTTAATTGAATGTATTTATCTTTCGATTCTTGCGCGCTGACTTTCTGCACTTACTGCATTATTATTTCATATTCGACGTTTCACTTATTGAATTTACAAACTTCTCACCAAACACTTTCATTACTTTAAATATTAAGCTATGGATAATAACTGAAACTATAGGTTTCTAGAAATTTCGAGAATGCCTAGTCATGCGGAAATGCATACCCAGGTACTTTCTGGAGCAGTTTACTAGGTTAGGTAGTTATGATGTAACATTACCAATATAGTTGTGTTGTAAGCGTCCGGAATTTTCGAGGATACTTTGTACATAAGGACACAGTCGTGCAGCAGTAATACTTGTTGTCGGGAGGGACTGACTTTTCAGAAAGCTATACCGAGAGAGAGCAACCGTGGAAGATTGTTAATCTCGAGTTACTTTGGAGACAACTTCGAGATTGTGTCAGTAGTGAGGAAAGGAGTAGTTTGTGGTGGGTTTCAATCAGTTTTTTAAGGATGATTATTCTAATTGTTTAAGAGTCGCTCCTTGGCAAGAATATTACAAGTTGTTTAATAAATTAAATGGGTCTGTTGATAAATGATGCTCTTTTTGTCTGTTAAATTGTACCGTAACAAATAATACTAATAGTCTTAACTGCTAACGCTGACATTCAAGTTGTTGCTTATTGAATAAATAGATCAATACGTAAATGTTTGAATAAGTAAACAACTTATTTAGAAAGAACAGAAAAAAATCCTTGTAACTGGATCTTTTTTTGGATCAGTTACATTTAACCATTTTTTTTCGCATTCCTAAAACTAGGAGTATCGTTTTAAATCGAATATACATCGATTAATTTGGAATTAAACTGGGGCAATGTTAGCCGGAAAAGGCATAAACCCAGAGATTATAAACTGTTCGGCACACATTATTGAACAACGATTAAAGAACTTTTACACAGAGTATACAATTTAAAGGAAAAAGCTTAGCGATAGAAATGCAGAATATTTCGATGGGCCTGATTTTCAAATATCACTACAGCGGAACTTAGCATTGCAGAGGAATTTCAACAAGCGAGAGAAGGAGTCAATTATTTAGATGAGGCTAACAGTTTATAGTAGTCTAGTTTACGTCATACCCATTTATAAATAAACATGGTGACGAAGCGTGCGATTAAAACGGAAGATGTTAAAATAAAAATTATTCTGAGATATACAAGCACTTTTCTCTCTACACCGCTCAAATGCGATGGGTAAAAACGTTTCAAGCTTCGATTGACTGAATACATCGCAGCTAAGACGAGCGAATATTCCAGAATAAATGATCAATTATTCCATGAGCGTGGAGAGATACTGAGAGAGTGGAATGTCTCGCCCACAGAGCACATCACTATGACCTAAGAACGTCTCGCACTAAGAGCTTTTGACTCACCGCTCGTTCTAAATTGTTGGAATTCAAACGTTTGGACACAAAATTGATGGTCTGCATGACGCTTTTCTAGGGGAGAGTTATTTTGTAGGCTGGAAACTAAACTTTGGCCGTTAGCCACCGTTGTTTTAAGGGCATACGAGGTAATTAGCGTGTCATCAGCGAGATGAATAAATAACAATAATTTCCATTTATGCATAACGAACAGATGGCATACTAGCTTAAGCTGCGCGTTGATAAAACAGAATTTTGTTAAGGAAAAGTTTCATTTAACAGAGCTCATAAAGAGATTACCGTTCTTACCATCAAATATTTTTTAGCTGCTTCTTCTACAACACTTAAACTACAAAAAGTAATTTAATGCCGGGAATTTTTACAATTGTATTAGAAAAACAATGCTCTACATCAGGTGCAAGCTGCTTTTTGTCCATTGGTCCGTCTATGACAGAAAAAAAATGGAGACTAAAGTCATGAACATGTGTTCAGAGATCATGATTTGCATTAAACTCTAACTCGAACGAAAGGCTTTTTATGAGGATGCCGCAAATCCGCAACTCTCAAGCGGTGTTAATCAAATAGAAGTGAATCCGGCAAAATGTTCAAAACCCCGGTAATATGTTGTATGCTGGGTGAGTACGACCCTAGTTATTCCTGTTTGTTCTGCAGTAGCCATGAAACCGTCGAAATGGACTTTTTATTTGTAAAATATTTATTTCGATATTTAAACTTACGGAACTCTAATAACGAGACATACCAAACTGTTAACTTGTCCCCTCTGGTTGTTGTCTAATTATTAAAGCTAATTATCATCATTATCGTTATTATTAGTTTCTCAATATTTTTCTCTTTCCATACAATGTAAAATAATCGAATAATAATCACCCGTAATGACACATACGTATAAATTGTACACTAGGTTACTACCACCTTAATTATATCTTGACTTTCCATTTGTGACACATTAGTATCCATTTTGGAATGTCCTGTGAAATTTAGCCAAACCAAACAGAGAAAAAATGTCAGGTGGCAGATATTTGGCTCTGTCAATTAAAACAAAACAAAACAGACTTTTAAGATGTCCGCATTAAACTTTGAGTTCGTAATCAGAAATGGATCTCTTATAAATTGGATTCCTGAAGACTTTTAGATTCCATATAGTGCAAGTAGGTTTCCTTAGAGCGTTCGGATGAGGCGTCATTCAGATATCGCGGTACCCAAACCTTTAGAGCTTTCAAATTGTTGTTCAGTTATTAACACTCAGAGTAGATGACTGCTGACTGCTCGCCAAGTTGGACGTCAAGGTTAATTAAATGTAGCAAATAAAATGCATTAGAACTCGTCTTACTCGAAATCTAATAAACTTTTTCATTGTTTCAAATGTTACTCTTCAGAAAACAATCAATTTATTTGTTCATTTTCTCTTCTACAGTCATCCTTCGTTTGTTGATGAAATTGCCAGGGACAGGTGAGGCAGCTTCATTCCGATTTAATATTTATGTTCCTTTGAACGGACGGGAAAAAAATATAATACCTGACCAATTATCATATTAATGAGTAATAGACTTCCTTTTAAAATCACATTGGATTGCGATTCAAAACGTGAGTTGGAAAGCGAAACAAAATTTCAAAGAATAACGGTGCTATTACCCTGATCTCCCCAAGATCCACTTTTAAAACCTAGCCTGATTCTGATATTTGCTTCAGTGATTTAGAGGGTTTTGATGCCCATCTTTTGTTATTATAATTAATAATGTAAAAAATACTTGCTCGTCTTTATCATTATCGCTTTCACTGTTGTTATCATTACTATACATTTTTTCGTTTATTTGTTTATTCCTTTATTTTCTTCTCATAGATTGCCAACCAACCTGTTTCAAGAACTCCTCTTACATATTTTCGAAAAGCAAAATTTACAGGTTTCGTAAAGGTGAAGTCTGCTCAAACTTGGGAGGTTATTCAGTCTCCATCGAGACAGAAGAAGAATGGCAGTTTATCAATCATGAGATTCAAAAGCGTACTGCTTGGAATACTTCGACTATTACTGCGTGGCTCATTGGTTTGGAGAAGAAAGACGGGGTTTGGATATGGAAGAGTGGAGAACAGCTGAATATTTCGAAATGGCGAGATTCTGAGCCAAATGGGAACGACGAAAGGGCGGAAATATCCATGAATGGAGGCCTCTTTAATGGTATCTCTAAGAATGATAGAAAATATGCCTACATTTGCGAGATGCACGGAGGTAAGATCATATTCCAACCATAAAGTATACAATGTTCTGAAACATTAGCAGTCTTGCACGTGTGTCATAAAAAATTGCTCTTGCTTCTTAAAAGTAAAAAAATACTCAGCCCACCTAACTTGTACGTGTGAGCGATGTATGAACTTTTAGGCGCGCATAAGTAGTTGAACACACTGCCCATGAAATTTTCCGTGTTTGCTTGTTGTTTTAAACATAACACATCGAAGTACTTTTATTTTTGTTACTTTTATTTTTGTGTTTCCGGGTGTGTGTTTCCTGTACAAGTCAGGGATAAATATGTTATTCATTGGCTGGAAGGTCTGTATTGGGTAACACTGTGCCCAAGTCCGGTAGTTGAGATAAATTGCAAAGTTTTTCCCAATACAAACCGACCTAGGCTGAACCCCGTGAATAACACATTTTTTCCCTTGAAATGAACGAAACATTTTCCTTAAGAGCCCTAATGAGTTAGGGCTGTAGGTGCGGCAAGACCTTCTTTGAACTGAACAAATTTTGAGCGAGTAAATGGTGGTTGAAACAGATTAAGGTAACGTAAATTAAAAAGAGGATCCAACGAAATATTTTTATTTGGGTAATGAAAAAGGTAATTTAGGAGGCCTCCAAACAAACTTTGACACATTTTTCAACAAGTATCTGTAACAATTTGACACCTGTCAATTAGAGAGCGCATAAGAAAAAGCGCTGGTTGGCAAATAAACTGAACTGGATAGTAATTTTAAGTAAATTTAGATCTATGTTTTGAAGTTGTGGGAGTTTGCTCGTGGAACTGGTCTTTCATCAAAAGGGGAATTTTAAAGCAGCTTTTTCTCGTTGAATACCTTTGTTTACTGTTGCGAAATTTACGGTACCAATGTCCAGTTTCAATGGACTTGCAAAGACTTACAGAAAGCGTATTTGAATTACAGAAGACCTCGCTCACTGTTCTCCAAGGAACAAATTATTTGAGAGAATTCAGATACATAATGAATGAAATTACCACTAATGAATTAAATTGCAAAGAAATACCTCACGTTTTAACTTTCTGAGTTACTTCTAGTAAGGTTTAGGTTAATTACAAGCGGCTTTTAGGCCGCGCGTTAACCCATCTAATGACATATTTGTTACCAATATTCATCTCAAAACCAATTCTTATTTACAGGCAAAGTGATCTAAGAGAGAGAAAGAGAGAATTAATAAGTTATCAATCGGCTTGATTTGCTCCAAAACGATTTGCTTAAATATACTGTCCAGCCGGCAAAACGAAATAAATTTATAAAAAATGGTAACAAAGCAAGAGATGTAATCGGGGGCTCGCTCAAGCGATACCGTGCCCGTGGGCAGAGATAGAAAACCCGGACCGCATTAAGTACCAATAAGATTCCAGGACTCGTTACCGTGCCTTCTGAGAAAAACAAATGATAAATGCAGTTCTTTTGAGAAAGGCTATCGGAAAAAAGCGTGTCGGAAGTGTGAGCGTTAACCTGAGAGGTATTGCTTGTAGTCTTTAGGTCAAGGTTAGGCTTGACCTCAGGAATTCAGGGAAATCGAGGAAATGTTACTTTAAGGAGGAGGCATCACGGGTTTGAACAACCTAATTTAATTTCAAGACTGACTTTAAATTCTAAACTGCATGAGCTAACCCTTATTAATTTATCTTTAAATTTTATGTCCCTATTGATTATCGTTACCCAGATAATCTTTTGAGATTGTCGCGTGCACTTTAAAGTTTTGCTGTTTGCCCGTAACAACTGTATACGGTTAAATGCGTATCTCCAGTTGCACATTTACGGGAACCTACATTCACATTTAATTTTACGTTCTTTAAGTCTGATTAGATGGAGGAGGAAAAATATGGGGCGGAGTGGGGGAGGTGTCAGCTCAACAAGGAACTAAGTAATATTAAAAAACTCGACTACCAAAATTACATGAATTCACAAATAACCTTATAATCATAATCTTAGCTGATGTGAAGTTAACTAATCCACAAAAGCAGGCCAGGGTGGTGGACGCCGTAGTGAAAAAAGATGTATAGTATCTGTCTCATTAATTTTTTCCTTTGTTGTGATTGTGATTATAATCTTTTCAGGTTATCATTGCTATTATAATTATCACTTCGTTTATCATCATAAGGATAATTGGTATTTTTGTTTTCATCTTCATCATCATGTAGAATGCCCAAATATAACTTTTAAAAACTCTTGGTACATAATTTCGGTGGGTGGAGAGTCCTGGTACTGGAGCAGAGACACTTGCTCAAGTCTAGGCGGGGACCTAGTTTCCATTGAAACCCAAGAAGAATGGAATTTGATTAATGACGAAATTCAAAGGCGAAACACTACGAACTATGAAAATAAATGGAGAATTGGTTTAAAAAAGAGGGCCAGGAATTGGACCTGGGTGAGTGGAAGACCGCTGACTATTTCCAAGTGGGGACAAGGGGAGCCAAGTGGTGAACAATACGCGGCTTTCATGTACAAGAGGTTCCGTAATGGCGAACGGGGCGTGTTTGGAACTTATAATAATGAAAGTTGGAAAAAACAGCACGCTTATATTTGTGAAATCCCTAAGGGTGAGTTGATATGTTGTTGTTTTTTTCCTTTTTTGTATTGTTATTTTGAGTAAACTCAAAGGCACTAGAAGCGCTTAAGGGCAATAAAAACATTTGCCAACGTTTGTGGTACTCACGAGAGAAGTTATAAAAACCCTCAGACAGTCAGAATCAAGGTTACACTTACCTTTGCGTCAATTAAAATATGTTTGAAACAATCTCAATGAACGTTTTCACGATATACATGTCTACCTTCCACCTTCTGAACAGGGGAAAATTACAGATGGTTCATTTAATATCACTTTTACGAATAACAACGGTAATGAAACTGATGGTGAATACCAGTTGCAAAGAATTCTCAGTCCAATTGCTTTTTTAGATGATAACGCATGATGATGTGAAGTGGGTTATCTTTTTGTGAAGAGCTTGTGACTCATATCGGTTGAGAACCATGCCAATTATCGTCTTCTGAAACAAATTGTTCTTGAGTGGAAAATTCACTTTTAGCAGCCATTGGTCTCATGTGAATTTTCTTCGGTAGTGTTGGATAATGCGGTTCGAATATCTGATAAAATGCAGGGTGTTTAGAATGAAATGACACGTGAAGTGTAAACATGGAGTGAATCTAATGAGGCCAAATGGAATTTTATTGGTGGAATACAATCCAAGTAATTACCAAATGTTCATCCAGTGCAATGATTGGGTATATTTTGATTGGACTTCGAACGTTGTTTTCATAGTACGCGACGGAAGTAAGCTTTTTCAGTGGCCGTTGTATGAAAAGGAGCGGATAAAATGCTTTTAAACTTAAAAATGATAGAACAAGTTAAATGTGAACCTTTCATATCCCCATAAATCTCAACCTACATCGACAAGGCTCTTGCGAAGGCCACGAACCATTTCATTTACCAAATGAGTTCATAATTTCAGGTTAATGTAATTCTTTGCGCACGGCCCTCTGATTCCATAACATCATTTACAAGAAAACAATACCAAAACGCTCTGATTGCGGCAAGATATCCAAATGTTATGATGTGATTGGTGCGGGATATATACCCTAATGAGGCAGTCGGATTGGTGTGAAATGCATGCAAAGAAAACGGAAATCTGATCGCTGCGAAATACATACCCTAATGCAGAAGTCTGATTGCTGCGAGCAAAATACCACTCTACGCCCAAACAAAGTACAACAAATAACACGTTCTTAGAAAAGTGAAGCTACAAAATGAATGAATTAACAAAAGCCATCTTTTCCTCTCACAGTGGTGTTAACAGTGGGGATGGTCATGGTGTTTGTAATGTATTCCAATAGTGTCCTCTGGCATAGCACACATCAATCGGTTTTAATGTCCAAGATGGAATGTTTTGCGAAACGTTCCCCTTTAAACACTGTTGTATCGAGGAAAGTGACTTAGTTCTCTGATATTTCAGCTGTGAATTTAATAGTAGGGTGGAAACAGTTGTGCGATAAGCTGGAGTAGTGTCTCCTAAAAGGCTAATGTTCTCTCAGTAAGGCCGTCATAACTTGAGATCATAGGTCTATCGACCGGTATAGGTTTGTGTATTTTCGTGAGCGTCTAGAATATTGGTATTCTGAGCGGATTGGGAGTTTGAAAAGCCATTTCTTAGTCATGTCATCAATGTTTTTGCCCCGATTTGGTTAATGATCTCATTAAACCTTTTCCGCGTGCTTTTTACTAATGATGCTCTGAGAGGTTTGTAGTGAATTCTACTACTCTGCTGTGGCGTTGCAATTTTGACCTCTATCTTTTTGTCTTATTTGTGATGACTGTTGTTAAGATATGTCTGCTTTTTTGAGGTTTAAAGCAGAGTTGTTTTTCAACTCTTGTAGAGCTGTGACCTCATTGCGTGAAAAATTATGTTTTGGCTTAGTTACAGTAACCTTTTCAAGTTGTGCTTTGACACTTTCTAAGTAGCTATAGCTCTCAAGGACAATAGAGGGCTGAACCGATGGCATCTAGTTTGATTTAACACAAAATGGGTGCGTTTCTTTGTTTTGTCCGTGAAAGATGTACAGGCGTACGCGTCTCGCAAATTGTTCATAATCTCGCAAGAGTTGTTGCCTAATTTTACATTCGTTTGTCACGGGTGTTGGGATGAGTTTAAGACATTTTGATAGCACGCTGATTGACTTTCAGAGAGTTGACAGTTTGAGAATTTTTTTCGGAATTTTTCTTTTATCTCCCCATCTTTAGCTAAAAGGCTAAATTTTAAAGTGCGTCGACGCTCTTTGCGTCTTATGCTTTTTTCTGCTTCCGGTATTGTTACAGCTAGCTTTTTAAGAGTCAGAGAACATACTGACATATTTTCCATCCCTTTTATTTGCAAGTGTATAAATAAGCTCTTTAAGGTCGAAAATTCATTCCTTCATTCGGCTATTCACTGTTTTTTTACACTGTTCGCCGAGTGCTTTCCTTTTAGCGGTTGCCTATGTACCTGTATGTTCTTACGAGCTGAGAGTTCGTAGTTAGCCCTCTTTCTTTGGCTCTCAGCCTTCTTTGGTGAAAGTTAGTCATGGAATTAAACAAGCCTTGTTGACCTTGTCTTTTTATTTCTTTTACTTCGAACAATATGTGCGCCATTCCTTTATAATACTAATTAGTCGCTATTAACCTTTATTTAAATTGCCTCATATTCATATTAAAAACGTGTATGGTATTGTCTTCAAAGAAGAGAGGAGGCTTTTCAAACTAATTAGATAAATGTTAATATTTCTTTTTTTTTTCATCCTTTCGTCATCAGAAGAATCATTAACAGTATCACCACCAACATGGACAGCATCACCAACCTACACAGCATCACCAACATGGACAGCATCACCGACATGGACAGCATCACCAACATACACAGCATCACCAACATACGCAGCATCACCAACATACACAGCATCACCAACATACACAGCATCACCAACCTACACAGGATCACCAACATGGACAGTATCGACAACAATGACAGTTTTACCAACACCGACTTCATTATCATCATCAACAACTGAAGGTTGCTTATTTTCCGAAAGTTAGGCTTTTTCCGATTTCACTTGGCATCTTTTCAGCTTTCACGCCACCCCTTCTGTAGCGAGGGCTTTGTCTTAAAAGTGTGGGAAAGACAGTATCCAGTAGTCTAATTCGTGTTTCTGAAAAACGCTATTGTGGCTAGTTTCATAACCGAGCATAAACGGGTATACAAGAGAAACTCTTTAGTATTTTGAGTAAGGGGTATTTCTTGAGGTAATTTTACAATGATTCCATGATAGAAATCTTAGGAACTCTGTTCTGTTTACTATTATATGCCAATCTAAAGAAAAAAGTTTCGTTGGAAATTTGGAAAAGCAATCTGAATGTGTCTTCCAATGGCTACTTCATCTTTGTCGAGGCACACTGATGACAAAGCAGAACCATTCTGGTTAACAGTAAGCTAAGTTTAAAAAGTAATAAACTTTTGCTTTTTGTTACAACGCCTTTTAGGTAAGACGCAGGACCTTGTTGCAGTCATTTCTGGCGGAGCTGAGGTGATTCGAGGACTCAAAGAAAACATCACATTGGATGGCTCACTCTCATATGACCCTGAGGCTGCACATGGTGACCAATCGGGAATGAACTTTACATGGCATTATGGTGAGATTACTAGGAATTACTCCTCTGTGCAGGGAAGGAAGAGAGACTTCTTTATTGCGGCAAACCAGTCAGCTTTTCAATATAATAGAAGAGCATCTGGCGTGCGAGTTTACTTGAATACAGAGGCTATTTCTCTCAGTGATATCTACATAGCTAGACTGGTTGTGACCAAAGACTATCGCAATGCTAGCGCTTATCAAGTCATCCATTTCTCGAATGGAGATCCCCCTAAAATATATCAAAGGTAAGAAAGCTGGCGTGTTGTCGATGCTATCATTGTGGCTGTTGCTTGTTCTTTTTGTTGCTACTGATATCCCTATTTATTTTCCTATTTTCTTATTGTTGCTTCTGCTTCAGTTGAAGTTGTTGCTGTTGATTTTGCCATTGCTGTTGTTGTTGTTGTTTGTTTGTGATGTCTTGTCTTGTATGCCCGAAGTGCTGCTGTATTTTGCCTTTCTTTCTCTGTTGCAGTTATTATGACCACCGTTGTTCTCAACAAGCAAGGCCGTAGTTACGCTACATTTATCTACATTCTCCTTTAGTAATCGAAATTCGTTCCTTGTTTCAGGTGTTTCATAAATTGTCTGCCTAAAATCAGCCCCTCAGTACGACTTAGTGTCCGATCAGAATGCAAGGGATTACAGTGCTTCAAAATTTCTTCATATGAGTGGATACTCTACCAGCGATATGAGGGAAACACGTCCACTGTTTGGCAAAGAAAAGATAATTTAGAACTCATTACAAGTACACCTCTAAATGCAAGCAACATCGTTATAAATGGAGGTTCCCTTGCTGCTGGAAATATGTACCGCTTGGCATTATTTATCACAACTAACGACGGTTTATGGGCGATGTCAGCCTACGACATTTCCACCGCGTTACCGCCCACAAGGGGGACATGCTCGATCACTCCGTCAAGTGGCATCTCCTTGGAATCACACTTTAATCTGAGCTGTATCAACTGGACAAGTGACAGCATCCCTCTGTCCTACCGGTTACAATATAGACTAGATAGAGAACGGTATGTACACTGTGTTATATCATGGCGTCAACAACTCCATAGTTACCTTTGGGATACCGCCTGGGAACAATGCAGAAAACTATACCATGAGATTCAACGTTGTTGTGACTGATAGCTTCGGAATTTCTGCCTCTCTTGTTAATCTAACAGTACAGGTAAGTTAAGTTGGTAGGTTCTGTAATATTGATGTAGTTGGAAAATTTTGTTGACATAATTTCGTCATTTTTTGACAGCTAGCAATCGGAGGGTAAAAAAGCAAACTTTTTCTAAACATGTAACTTATCCAATATTGACCAATGCTCTTTCTGTAGGTTAAACCTTCCCAGAGTCTAAGACCAGATGAAATCACAAGCCTGGAGGCCATGATCCAGGAAGTCATCAGAAAAGGAGACTTGGGAAAAGCGGCACAATTCGCAAACTCTGTCCTTCAAATTGTTACACAAGAAACCAAGATGAATTTGGAGAAGAAAATCAAGGTAAATTCAATTACAAATGTTTTATATTTCATGAACGCACTATTCGTGTGGTAGCATAATGATATCTCTGCGTATCCAAGTATTTGCACATACGCGTGTTAATGTATTGTGGTACTAATGACTTTTATAATCCAACTGCACCGAGTAGACTACAAATAATACACAGGGAATAATACATGCTCCCGTAGATATTGAATTTTTCAAGGAGATTTTAATTCGATAGCTCACGAGTGAGCGCAGCGAAAGAGTGAGATGTCGAGTTGAACATGAGAAGAGAAATTCTATATCTACAAGCAACCATGAATTACTTTGTTTATCGTACAAACACAATAGCTCTTTACTGAGAAGAAAAGCCGACTTCATTTATGAATATAATTAAAATAAATGAATCGACATTCCCCGAATAATAATCGTAGACTACGTTGGCCCTAGCCCCTAAGATGGAAAAATGCGTTGAATCATAATTAAAAAAACAACAATGGTCGTAATTTTCAATTTACAAAATTCTCTCTTAATGACTTTGTCCTTACCGACAGAAGAGGTCTTTCAGGTAAACGGCCAAAATCGGCTGGTGGCAAATCTTCCAGTTGTCGATTTTCATCCTCAGCCGGGAGAAATGCTAACACCAAAGCCACTGAATATGTAACTTTCGGTTTTTCTTTTAGTATATTGGTTTTCTTCCCCTTCTAAGAAAGTTTCAACCTCACTGTCTGTCAGAAATACGGATTTTTAGTGTTTTAGCCGCCATAATTCGAGAACGCTCTGACAAACAACTTTAATTGATAATCGTGAAGGCTTCGCCTTTAATTCATCAACCAGACCGAGTGGCGCCAAAGGCGAGTGACGTGTCAGCAGCTGATTGGCTTTATCAACACACGTTAAAAATACGATATTTTTTCACGTGTGTTATCACGACTTTTCTCTGGGCCGGGAATCCCTGTATAACACTGCAGTTTATGTGATAAATAGTATTTATGTGAACTAATTTATTCGTGTATTCGTGCACTTATGGGCTCGTATAGTAGTGTACTCGTGCATTCCAGTATTCGTGTAGACGTTTATGTTTGTGTACCTGTGCTGTCGTATATTTGCATGCTAGAAGGTTCTTGCATTTACATATATGCGATTGAACTTCATTGCATTTCAAGGTTGTAGATTTTGTAATCAAAACTATTACGTCAGTGAAGGTAAACAACACTGCAGACCTGCTTCAAAGCTCCTCCGTGATTGGTTCTGCCCTTCAAGTCTTAGAGAAAGTCTCTCCCGAGTCATTGGTAGGTAAAATAAGATCGATCGTTTATCAGAAAGAATGACACACATGTAGAGGGATATAAAATTGCCACAATTGACATAAAAATTATTGATTGCTTTTTTCATGAGCTAGAGTTCTACAGCGCTGTCGGTTGTCTTGATTTAGTTTTATCATGCACAGGCTAAAAATGTTTGAGAAAAAATGCCAAAAAGCGTTTTAGAATTCCTTTACCTAAACAAAAATGGTTTAAAGGCGACGATACCTCTCTAAACCCGGGCTCCTAGAAATAGAAATGTACTGTGCTGAGCAGCAAATAATTCCATGTTTGTTCATAACGCACTTTCAGGAACTGTCGTTATCGGCTGTCGATTCGCAAACGACCTTCTTAAGGTCTATCGTCTAGTTGAAGGACGTTGCTGATATGTCTTTAGTCACTCAATCAGCAGAAAACTTAGTTTGGTGTCTTCAAAGTGTGCTAAAGATATCCGCAGAGATGGCTTCAATAGATTCCATCTTAAGCTTCCAAGAGCAGGTATTTTGTTAGCTGTTGTAGTCTAACAGCGAAATCTAGTTACATATGAAACTTCAAGCTGCACTTAAGTCGGCTTCCCTCATTTTTAACTGACACATTGCGTGTCAAGCTAGTGCCGCTGTCAAATTACGTGATAAAGTTGCCATTATCGCTACTTGCAATAGGTCGTCGCAAACCCTACAAGTGCCTCAAAAAATTAATTTTTTTTTGTAATTTTCCCTGCTAAGCTCTTTTTATTAGTCTAGCTTTGCTTCTTTTTGTTATTTTTACTTGTTTGCTCGTGATGTTTTGTTTCATTTTACAGGGTGAGAGGTCTGCTAATACTGCCCTAAAAGTGCTGGGAAAAGTTGCAGACGCATTGTTAGCCCTGAGAGTCCCGGGTAAAAACATGATATCGATCTCCACGAGTCAATTGAACATGACATTAGGGCGACATAGCCCGAATAAACTTGCAGGGCTGCAGATAAAGGGTGGAAGTGGCAGCTTCATTTTACCACCATGGCCTGTCACAGGAAGGAACAGAACAAGTTTTGTCGACACCCAGGTAAGGGATTACATCAAAATAAGAAACGAGCGCATGTCAAAATCGATTTAGTCGTGGGTGACTTCGGAAAGTCTGATAACCCAAGACCAAACACATTGGAAGGTACAGTCTTTGTTAGGCATCCTGAACTCTTCTTCTCGTTTGGCTTCCATAATTATGGTCAGTTAGCGATAATTATCATCTCTTAATCCTCAATTCCTTAAAGTCAACAAAAACTTTTGATCTATTCTTATTGCAGATGCTATCAATGTCATTCAACCCCTACACCTGGGACAGCACCAAAGAGCGAGTCGACTCTGAGGTTCTATTTCTGGACTTAAAGGACAATAAAAGCGAGCTCTTGGAAGTGTCAAGTCTACCAGAAGACATTGTTATCGTTATTCCATCAAAACCTCGGACAATGCCCAAGGAGCTATGGTACTTCACGACGGATGACGATTTACGACAACCAGAATGCTCGTCGAACCCACCTACCCCAATAGCAACATTGGCCAGGCATCCTGGAAAATACTTTCTGGGCGTAAAAAACTATAATGCCACCACGACCACCCCACACAGGAGGAAGAAAAGATCGTGTTTTACAGCTGGACGGCAAAAGCGCTCTTGCGTCGAAGTCAAAGATCCCCCACTTACCCTACCCATGAGTAAAACTGCATCTGTGACACCAGCTTATGATTCCAAAACCGATCAGAACTATACTCTGAGGGTGACCTTTGGTAGCTGTGTATACTGGTCAGCGAAAGTTGAGATGTGGGTAACAAAAGGCTGTCGGGTGAGTCGGTGTAAAGTGCTAACATTATCGAATAATTTTTATAATGTGGAATTAGTTCAGACGCTTTTCAGGGAATACGTGGGTTTCACGTAATTGTGGAAAAATGAGTGCTCCATTGTGATCATCTTCGCTTATCTGGCAACTGAAAATCTAGAAGACAAAACTTTGTCGAGCCCGTGTGTAGTCTTCCATCGTAAAAAATAAAATTATTCTCATAGCTAATCACGACCTTTGAATACCTTTGAATGGACAAGACGCATCATTAGCCCTGAGAACCGAAACAGTGATTTTCTCTCTGGACAATTCCAGATTTTAGGAGCATTGGACAGATTTATTAACTGCAGCTGCGATCACCTGACATCCTTCGGGGGAAGTCTTTTGGTTAAACCGAATCCTATCGACTTCGACAAGGTTCAAGTGCAGATTCAAAAGTTGCCAGAATCTGGAAATATCACAGTTATTTTGGCGGTGGCGTTGGTTTTCTTAAGTTACGTGATTGTGCTTGTTATCGTCAGGAAGACAGACATAGAAGACTCTAAAATTGTAAGTTCTGAACATATTTTGTATTATGTAGAAGTTAATACGCTTTGAAAACTTGCAGAATTCATATTTTTCTAAGTATCCTAAAAAAAAACTGATCAGCAAACTTGGAAGAAATCACAATAATCATTTAAAGTTTCCAAGTTTTTTAATATCAACAATATATATATATATATATATTTTTTTTTTTTTTCTTTAAGTAAGGGAAAAGCAAAAAAAAGTAAATCACCGTTTCATTAATGGTATTATCATTTTTCTTAAGAACGTTTTACCAGTCCATTTGCCATCCTCTCCAGAGAGTACATATGGATACGAGATAGTAATAACTACAGGAGTCTGGATATACTCCGGCACAACAGCTCAAGTTGCTATGGAGATTTACGGTTCTGACGGATGGAGTGGCATTCTTCAGCTCAGCCAAGAAGAGACTGGTTCAATTGACGTGTTCTTCTCTCGTGGTAACTCGGCCATGTTTGTACTGTATGTTAACAAATCTCTTGGTGTGATTCGAGAAGTGAAGATTGGTCATAACAACTTTGGTGATAGTCCTTCGTGGTTTTTAGAGTAAATTTTCATTCGGGACGTACAATCCAATCAGTCTTGGAAATTTATGGTCAGTCAGTGGTTTGCTCTTGAGCGCAGAGACGGGCGTATCGAGCGAATGTTTCAAGCAACGGTATCTCAAATGGATTTTGCCAGTGAGGTTGCAAAACGCTGCCGGAGAGGGCTTACGGAGCTACATATCTGGGTGTCAGTTGCTGCCAAACCAAAGAGAAGTCACTTTTCAAGAGTACAGCGGGTTTCTTGCTGCCTTTCAGTGCTTTTGACATCCATGTTTGCAAACGCGATGTTTTATGAGCTCCAAGGCAAATATGAACAACCTATTCAAGTTGGACCGCTGAAATTCTCGTGGAGACAAGTAGTTACTGGTATTGAAAGTGCGCTCATTGTGGCACCAATAAACATACTAATAGTGCTTTTATTTAAAAAAGCATCCAAAAAGTCCTCGAGTAACAACAGTCCTTGCTATAAAGCTAATTTAATCAAAGGTATCGCCTGGTTCTTGTTTTTCGGTTCTTGTGTTATTTCTGCTACGTTTACAATCTTCTATAGCCTGATTTGGGAAAAGAGTGTCAGTGAGCAGTGGCTGTCCTCAATGCTTATCTCCTGCTCAAGATGTCACAATCATGGAACCAGTTAAAGTGTTCTTTACAGCTGTAGTTTTGGCGGCCATTATCAAGATGAAGGCGAAGAGATCAACGGTACCTGCATGTGAAGACTCTAATCAAGTTGAAAGCGGCTGCTCAAAACAAAGGCTGTGGACGTTGAAATTAGCGAAAGTAGAAAAGATGAGGAAACGCCAGGCCAAGAAACAGAACCTGTCACGTTACTTCACAGAGTTGGGTATCTACTTGGTTTTCGTTTTCTTGTTAATGGTAGTGTGCTATGGAAACAGAAATGACCATCGCTACTTAATGACCAGATCAATCCGAGATGGACTGCCCAATTTTAACAATGTGAGTAACATTTATTGTGTTTGGAGAAATCGTTAAAAGACTGATATTACCCAACGACTGATGTAGTCACAATTGTGAGTAACGTATTAATTTTCATTGAACTCAGATGGCAGATGACAGGAAGTACTGGAGCTGGCTGCGGAAAGTTTTCATTCCTGGAGTGTTTTCCGGTAGATGGTACAACGGTCAGGAAGAGAAAAAAACAATGTACATTGGTAATAAACGCTCTCTTCTCGTCGGGATGACTCGATTAAGGCAACTGAGAGTGAAATCGAGTAAGTCCTTTCTTTTATTTACTTTTAAGTCTAACTCACCCTCAAGGAGACGCCTAGAAAATATAATTTTTTTTTTCTGTCAAAGTGTTAGGCATACGTTGTCAAGATTTTGATATTCTACTTTATTTTGTATACACCTTTTAAAGAGAAAAAACGGGCACAAGTTAATATCCGGTTTTTAACTAAATTTTCCTACACGATAAAGAATATGGGAGATGTGCTATACCTGTAGATTGAATTAGTTCCAAAACAAACTTTCTAATAAATGTCCCTTTTTTTATTAAACTTACAGCACCATGCAACGTGTTAAAATACATGAAGACAACTTTCCAGGAATGTTACGAAGGATATTCGGGAACAAACGAAGACAAAACCGCTTTCTATGAACCGGGCTGGAGGTTTGTCGACAACTCTACAAGAGACGCAGATTTATTTCGACTTTGCCCGAAGCCATGGCGATATCAAAATGCGGAAGAAAGTGATAGCGGGTCAGAGTGGGGACAGTTCTCATTTTATCGTGGAGGAGGATTTGTAGCAGACCTCGGGTACAAGAACCATACGGGGTTCAAAGCCGTAACCACTTTGCAAAACAACGGTTGGCTTGACAGGCAAACCCGGGCGGTTCTGGCACAGTTTTCCGTGTTTAACCCGTCGGTGAATATTTTAGGTGTTGCCACATACTTTTACGAAGTTGAGGCATCAGGACTCAAAGAAGCTTTGGTACAAACTGACATTCTTTCTCTTGATCCTACAAACACAGCTTCATATCAGTTCTATTTGATTTGCATTTTACTATACGCTGTATCCGTTCTGCTGTTTTTGGGAAGAGAATGCTTCAAGCTTTACAATCACCGTTCCCGGTATTTCCAGTCCGTGTGGAATTGGGTGGAGATGTCCCAGGTTGTTTTCTCCGTGTTGGCCGTGGTTTTGTACATAAAACGACAAATCATAGTCTCTTCAACATGGGCAAGGTTAAAAGAAAACAGTTATGCAAATATAAGTTTCAAAAAAGCTATCATTTGGCATGAAGCAGAAAATGTTGTACTTGGAATCCTGATGCTTATCGTCACTGCAAAACTCTTGCGAGTCATTCGCTTCAATAAACATGTTGCTGTATTCTCCAAAGCATTGACGATATCTGCACAATCTCTTTCATCCTTTAGCATTGTCATATTGATTCTCTTCGTGGCATTTCTTCACGCCGATGTATTGATGTTTGGTACTGGATCTGAGCGCTACTCCTCAGTGCTAAAAGCAGCTTATTTCCAACTCGAACTGACTCTTGGAAGAGTGAAAGCCAGACCAATCAGTGAATTAGCAGAGGTAAACAGCACATACGCTAAGATATTCGTCTTTGCTATTCTTTTCAGCCTAACAATTATCTGCATGAACGTTTTTATCGGCGTAATAAACGATGCACTTCTGGATGCAAAGGTTACCGCGAACGAAAGTGAGTTGCACGAGCTCGTTGATGAGGTTCGTTGCAAAGGCTCAAAAGAACGGAACACATTTTTCGATTCTGTTAGCAGTAGACTGAGACAACTGAAAGTCTCCCAAGCATCAAACACGGGAGAGAAAAAAGCAGTAGATAGAAGCATTACCCTTGATTCCAAGAAGAGTTCAAAAATCAACTTTGACCAAATCAGTGAGGCCATCAAAGCTTTGAGGGGCAGAACGGGCCAAGAACCAGGAGAAAAACAGCCGAAATACTCAAGAGGAAAATCATTTTTCGGTGGAATTAGCAAATTCTTGAAAACACTGGGAAGAATGAGCCATGACGAACACTGCAAAGGTAAAAAAAGGAAGAAAGTTCGATTTCAAGAGGATGTCGCTAACTCTCATCTTCGGAAATTAGAGAAAAGAGGGTATGAATTGTTTCAGCGGCTTGATAGGGTTATGGCGGGATTCTCAAAAGAGGACGAAGAATATCATTATCTAATGGAAACAATGCGAGCCTGTGCCTTCTAAACAGAGAGGAAATAGTTAAATCGTGAAAGGAATAGATCATATACTCGAGAATTAGACTGAAAGATCGGGACTGTAATGTACATTACCCCGTCATCACTGGCAAATGGCTAAAATGCTTCGCACGTATACGTATTAAATGTGTTCTTTTCTTTATAATTGAATTTCACGCTTAAAATAAAGAAAAACTTGATAAAGGATGGTAACATAGAGGTGACGACAAAAATGTAGAGGCGATCAAGTAGAAATAATTTTTGGCCACTTTCCTTCAGAGTGTATTATGTTTGTATGTAGGTCCATCTAAAATAGATAGTTAACACGTAGCTTCACGACCTGAAGATTAGTTTCTCGAAGCGGTGCTTAAGGAAAGGCCTCGTTAGAATGTCAGCATCTCATCAGTGGCAAGATATTTACAAAAAATTGCTCCATTTAATGCTTGTGGAGTACCAGCAAACGAAAACTGCCCCTCGTCGGTGCTACCCCAAGGTAAAGAAGAACCAGACGAGACTTTTCTGTCGCCTTTCCTCTACATTTGAGTGTATTCGACACCATCTTCTTTCGCAAATTACTTTTGACATGTATATTCAACCGTCTATGCTATCGCTCAACGTAAAGCGTACTTTTCGATTTCTACAAACAACGGTCTAAAAGCGACGGTCAAGAGAGAATTGACCCATGGATAAAAAACTAAAAACTGAGCTTTCCAAAACACTGACAGCACATGTTAGCTCTTTTTTTAAGTCTTCCTCCCCCTCCCCTCCCCTCCCCCCCCCAAAAAAAAAGAAAAGAAAAGAGAAGGAAAAAAAACATACCTAAACGGGGATACTGTGCACGGAAACAGTTAATCTCTTTTGAAACACACAAGTGGAACAATTTTAGCTGGAAACTCCCCGCGCAAAATGGTAAAGTAGAGGATACAGAGCAACCTGTCTGACGGAAAATCTAAGGAAAGAATTGAGTCAATGACAGGAAACAACAAAAGTTTGACAAAGGAAAAATACAGATTTTTGGAACACGTAGTTTATTCAACTACGGATACTTTGTTACCCCAGTAATTTACCATTGACTTTGACAGCTTGAAAACGAAATATCCGCACACGCGCAAACGGTTGAACGCTTTGTCAAGTGATAATAAAGAGCGGGCAGCAGAAACTCATCCCAGCGGCCAGTTTGAAGACAGAGAAAAGGTCATCGTAGCGTAAAATGACATCTTTTTTTTCGAGGGTAAATCGATTCTCATAGTAAAAGAAAAAATAAAATATTTATTGTAGCCTATAAAGAGGTAATGTGACCAAAGTAGAGGAAAACCTAGTTCAAGTATTCAGAAGAAAAACCTCGAGGAAAAACGAAATCAGCAAGGTGAGATGAGTCAACCAGTTTGTGAACAAACGTTACACTTTGTTTTTTCTGTAATGATATAAGCTGTCTGAAGACTTTCTGTCAGGCGAGCTTACTACGTACACATTGTACCGCAACTTTCCTGGTCACTCTTTGATCATCTCAGTTTTTGTTGGATCTGTGAAGAGTTAACTTTTCCGCTGTTTGGCGGGACTCAAGGGAAAATTTCGGTTGAGAAGAGGTGGTATAATTGAAATAAAGGCCGCACCGCACCCATGGCCGTAAGGTTTTTCTACCCCTTTTCACGTCATAACGTTGGCCCAAATAAAGATGTCGCTCTTTTAATAAAACGTACGGGATTACGAGATTGCAAACTGCTAATGGAGAGGAAAAGGGTTGACAGACACGGCTTTAAGAATTAAACGCATTTCTTGTTTTCGCTGATTGAATAATCAAGCTGTACTTTACTATAGAGTAAAATCAAGGTCTAAATAAAGAAGAATCAAATTTATCAGGGACAGCGTTTGTTGATTTGTTTCCTTCGGGGAAGGGGTGGAGTTTAAGGATTTTACACTTCTCCCCCCCACCCCTTATAAGGCTCCGTAATATTTTTAAGAAAACCCACTCATTTGCAGGAAATTTGCAGCCAATATTATTAAGTACACTTATATACTTTATTAGTGACGACTGATCCTTCTTCCGTTCCCCCTGAAAACCATCTATTCCCCACCTCACCCATCAGCGACAAATAATGAATTGTTTCTCACATACGATTAGTGGTGGTCATCCAAGCTTGCCCATTCCCTGACCAGATTGGCCAGATTTGTTTTGATAAACTCATTTCCATATATGTTTTTTGGCTCATTGGAACGGGAAGAAACGATTTACGGTGCGGGTTTCAATATTTTGGTGAGCATCGAATGTTGTCTCAAAGTATCAAAAACATACCAAATCAACAAAAAAAGTTAGAACTGCATGAATCAACGGAAAAAAAATAATTTGGAGAATATCAATTTATTGCATTTACATCCTTAATGGTACTCAATATAATTCACGTTAGATGTCTGTGACATTTCATGCTGGAAATACTTATTGAAAAGGATATTTTTCTTTTCTTGATGGCGTCTGAAAAGCAACTAATTTCCTTTCCTTAAAGCTCAAAATATATTAAGTGTTGACGACTTGTTCGCTTTTTGTTTCGATGAAGGACTGCTAGCAGAGTTCCTTAACAGGGAAGGGGAGGGTCCTACTTCAGAGTGTCTGAAGTAGATTTTTTTCATTTCAAAAATTGTTACTTTAATCACTCTGGCAAAGAAAGGGGGTGATATTCTTTCTAGTGCTTCATTCCCGCCCCTTCCCTCCCCCCTTTTTTTTTTGATGCACTCACGCGCTATAGTTACGCATCTGTGTTGTTTTGCTAAGGGCAGTTGATTTCTCTCCCAGGCTCACCATAATGTAATGATCATATGACATTTCTGACATGTCTTGTTTTAATTTTTAAGTCAACCACTAATTAGCCAGCTAATGTTACTCAGTCATTAAATGACGTCAAGAGACGATTGAGGTATGTCTGAGATTAATGCAAATGGCTTGAACATGGTCAGAGATATCAACACTTGGTTACGATGCGAGAATAAAATGAAATTTTTGGGTACGGCTCTATAAACTCGGGTGCCACTTTACAATATAACATCACTTTCAAAGAGGATTGCTTAAACTAGAAATCTGTAAAGTTTCTGAGAAAAAAAGCAGTAATACCTAAGACCATTTATCCGTGGTTTCGATATTGTTCAGTGTCGTCGATAACACTCGTTGATCTTGAACTTCCAGCTGCATGACAAGAAGAAATGTTCGCGGTAGAAACTGCTTAAAGTTAGAAAGAACGGTCGATCAAGAAGCGCGTATTGTCCTGAAAAGAGCTAATGTCCATGAAAGTGATTGGCACTAATTTCATGTCTCGTGGAGGGGAAGTCAGAGGAAAAACTGGTGATCACTTAAATAGTTCACTTATCCAGACAATCATACTTACTATTAGCTTTAATACCTTTACCTCTCGACTAATTCATTATTTGATTCTTTCTTTATAAAGGTGGTTTTAAAATATGGATTCCTCTGTGAGTAATGTTCAAAACCTTCTCAATATTATTTGATAGTTAACGCTTCTAAATTCATCGTGTTGACTAATTGTACATTCAAAATACAATCCTCTGGCAGATATATTCTTTTCTGTCAGGTGTGTAATCTGTTATGGTCCATTGGCAAAGAAAACGCGGTGTAATTTCAGCAAATATTACCTATAATATCTTCTCGTTGATTATAAATAAAAAGGTTTTTGAAAACTGGAACGCGAGTCAGTTTGTTTATTCCTCAAAGCTGGATGTTTTGTCTTTTGTTGACACGTTGTCGAGTAACCAATTCGGCAGTCATAGCACACGACCAGAGGTTAACGTAGTCACTTACGTAAGTACGAAGCTAAAACATTGACACTCAAAAGCTGCAAACTGTTTACAAAGTGAAAACAATCGAGGGCACCCGCGTACGTGCAAACTTTCCTGATCAGTTGGCTGACGGTTGTTAAGATGCTCTCGGTTACAATACTTTCATTATTAGCTGAATGAGGTAAGTTTCATTTCGAAATATCATCTTCTCGGTAGAAAGGAATTTGAGATTCTCGGCTTCAGCGCAGCACAATTCAAAATTGTGTTTAAGATTATAACAATCTAATCCCTTGCCATACAAAGGTCTCACGCAGTCTCTAAACTTATAGAAAGTCAAACACAAAACTATCCGTCCTAATTTATTTTGTTAGACATTTTAGAAACTTCTGATATGCCTGGGATAGTTTAACAATTTCTCTCAGAAGTGGAAATCACAAAATCACAGCTACATTTCTTTCCAAATAAATCTCTCCTAACTGATTTTATGATATGATCACTTCTTAAACAACGCAGGTATTTTTACTTATGCAATCACAGTAACTAACTTTGTTTATTCAATATGAGGCTAATTCCCATAGCTTTTGACTGCTAAGGAATTCAGTAATCACTAGAAGCTTCTAGTGTTTTGAATGAAGACAATTAACTCGAAGAATTCCCGATCGTAGAATAATGAAATCTTTAAGCAATGTGGTTCTTGATGTTTTCCTTTCTTTCAACATCACGTCCAAATGTTATGGTAGCGAGATCTAGCCGTGTAGCTCAGGGGAAACCATTGTAACAATAAACTACGGCAAAATTATTAAAAAGAAACGAGTTGTGCTTGCAGTGTAAACTAGCCTAATAGCTCAAGTTGAACTTTTTCAAGAGATTATTTTTTTAATTGTGGCAATGAGTACGCAGCAGATTTATTCGAAAATGATGACTGAGGGTAATTAACCATTTGATCTATTTTTCCATCAAAAGAAAAACAAACCCCCGTTAAAACGAAAAGAGGAGGCAGACCCTTGCGATTTCTTTATTCGCGCGACGCCCTTTTATTTTCCGCTGACTGCACGAAAAACAACAGCAACAGGAAGTGCTAGCTTGAAAGCTACATGTCGTCTAACATTTAATTCGAGCTTAGTGCGTGGTTCACGACTATGTTCATGATTCTCTCTCTTCTAGAGGCCTCAATTTCCCTAACTCTGCATTCAATTGCTATTGTTCTGCTTTTGTTCTGCTCGTTACATCTTTTGTTTTGCTTCGTCCCCGTTGCCGCCATCGTCGTAGTTAAAGATCTCTAATACACGGCGGCGGCGACTTGGTAAAACAAACGATTTAATAGCCTAGCAGCTCAGCACATGCGTTTTAAAGCTTTCTATATTTCTTAGCCATCTTCTGTAAAAAAAAAATACATAAAAAATATGTGATCATCAAAATTCGTCTTATTGTGAGAACGGAATCCCAGAAAGAAATTTGTATAAGTTCGTATTTGGAACACAACGATTTCCACATTCGTCATGCCCTGAGTTGAGGTGACGAATCGATACGAACACGTAGACACTCCATCTACCCACACGATGTCGACGAGCTGCACAATCGGAATAAAACTGATTCAGCTACCAGCTGATTATCTGAGTGGTGTGTCCCTTCAGTAAATCGCGCAAATGATAGCGAATCTCTTTTCTTTTTTCTCTTTTTTGTGAGACAAATGGGACCTTCTCGATCCAACCATCCAAACAATCATATCGAGACAGAGACGAGGCATCGATTTACCATTGCAGAGTTCGCACTAAAATTTCCCACATATTGTGCTCTGTTCTTAGGCAAGTCTCTTTATCCTTACAGTGCCTCGCTTCATCTAGGAGTTGAAATGGGTACCGGCGAACTGACAGAAAAACCGGACGAAATGCTGAGCAAGGGGTTGGGTGGGGGGAATGGGGGGAGGAACATGTCACGGACGAGCATTCCAGCCAGGGGGAGAATTGCAATACTTCTTGTCACTTCACGCTACAGAAACAAGAACAGGCTGTTGCTGGATAGGCATCTTGGTTCGAATACAGATTTATCTCTCTATGCACTCAATAAGAAATAAATAGCACGCATCGAGGCAATGAAGTTTTTTTTTCTTCATCTCCGCTTCATACCGAAAAATTCCAACATCGCTTTGTCAATGTTCACAGTTTTTATTTGGTCTTTCATAACTACTTTGATCCAATTCATTTGATCACTGAGGACGCTTTCCGCCAATAATTTAAAAATATCTTGCTTTTAATCCTTTACTGGCTATTTGCACAAATTATCTAGCTAGTCTTTCACTCTTATTATCCACGGAACTTACTTAAGAAGATGACCGTCTCATTTCTTAAATGAACAAACGAAAGCTGCCCCCACTGAAAGGCCCTTGACTCCAAGCCCCCCTCTTCATGATTGATGTCTCCTTCCTAGTTGCCATGAATAAATTCTTTGACAGCCAATGATAAGTTTTAATGAGGTAAAGGGCTGTACAGTAATAACATCCCTACAGCTCCGCTTGGCTACATCTAAATATTATCAATTGTTCTTTTGATTCGTAAAAGTTGATCATTATTCTCTTTTTGACTTTTTTTATTTTCTAAATGTCCATTATCTTCATTATGGGAAACTCTATTGATTGCTGTTACGCCACTCGTCAATACAATCAGTGTTTCTTCCCGTGTATTCGGCCGTGTTCGTACACCACTCGGCGAGTCTGGTACAATTACGATGGTCTGGAGACTGTGCAACCTTTGATTGACATCGTAAAGCCTGAAAAGGGTGTGATCTGAAAGTTTCCGAAGTCTCCAGTGGACATCAATGCAGACAAAGAAATAGCGAGTGCACTTGCATTAGTTAGAGTATCATTACACATTAAAATGATATGTTAATATCACAATATTAATGTTGAGGATTGCTTTTCATAAACCTGTAGAGAGAAGCTAAGAAACTAAACAAATTTCTTTCCTCGGCAAAATTGTACTCAAAAATTTCAATACTTAAAACTTGTTGCTCGAAACTGGAAAAGCCAAGGAGACCGTGGTGCTGAAATACATGGGTCACTGGATGCATGCCTATTATTTAAGGAAAAATGATAAGCAGTCTCAGTTTGCACTGAGAAGAAGTAGTCGTACGGCTTCACCGTTGGAAGTCTGGACACAAGGCTAACAGAGACGACATTTTAAAAATGCTCTGCAGGGGAGCCGAAGTTAAAATTCGCGTTCATGAACGGATCAGTGTCCAAGCTCCAGAGAGCATACAAGAGTCTAAACTTTTCGTGCGTAGGCTTCAAGGACTAGATGAAAAGTTTGTAAACACAATCATTAAGAAGAATGAAATTTTTTACATGCCTTTTACATGCTCACCCATATGAAGAATTATGCAAAAACTCTTTCTTTCCACAGGCTGCCTGTGTTACAATAGCACCTCTGATGCAGTATTTCTTGATGGCCGTTTTCTGTTGGATGCTGATCAAGGGAATTGACCTCTACTTCTTCGTTGCGAAAGTTTACAACATCAACACCAAAGTGTACATGTATCACGTCATCTCATGGGGTAAGTTTATTATTTCACAATTTGCACTGGAAACTGTAATCATGCCTACGGATCGCCAAAAATGGTATTGTCAGGCAGTGAAATGTTTCGATTTTCTTCCTTTCTTTGTGGGTAGGTCTTCCAGTGATGATGGTGGCCATTTCACCTGGCATCGCTACTGGAAAAAAGAAAAAATGTTTACAAAGTTATACGAGTGATAAATAGTGAGAAAAAATTCAACGGTTTGTTCTTGCTCTTCTCCTTTTATTTCGTTGCATTTAATTCTTTGTTTTGTTTTTGTACGTATTTTGAAATCGGTATCATTTCATTTGCTGAAAATTTGTGTTTCCTTTTTTTTCTTTCACTTCTTCGAGTTCAGTCGCTGACTTTCCTCGACTATTCGTAGCCTTTGTGGCTTTCATTGAAGTTGTGAGTTTATGATTAATGTTGGTGATTGTGATTGGTATACCTATACTAATTGCTGCCAAATATTTTTTCTCTGCTCTTTAAAAGCGAATTGAGAATTTATGATATGACCCCGCACAACATTTACCATTTTTCTTTTCCCATTTACTCACAACAAACTTTGGACGTAGCCGCTGTTTGCGGGGATGCTTGTCAATTTTTACCCATTGATATCTTCACAGGCATAGGACAGCTTCATAAATTCTCCAACTTTTCCTATGAAAAAAATACTTTTCGTATGAAAAAAAAATTCTACCCCTTCCTTGTTAATGTTTTCTCATTGTTTCACATTGACTTTTTTTCTCGCAAAAATAACTAAAAAAAAACACATCGAGCAAGATGAAAGGAGCAGGAAGATTTGGAGATATTAGGAGATAACCAATTTGTCGCAGCCAACAGGGGAAAACTACCATTCTCAGCAAATACGATAAGATTGACGACACAAAACGAAAACAAAATAGTGGAATAGGTTTTCATGTTCTCCAGTGAGGCTCTATTCGCCAACCTTCCTCATTCCTTAATCAGTAAGGCCTTACGATATCTAAAAATGAAAATACATTGTTTAAGGAAAATAAAGGAATGTTTTCTCCTTAACTCCTAGAATTGGCATCAAAGCATGCGTGGTGATGATTCCCCTGCTGGGTGTCACGTGGCATTCGGTCTCCTCTCGCCTGTACATGAAGCTTTCGTTTACGTCTTCACCACACTCAACTCTGCTCAAGTCAGTATTCGCTGGTAACTCTCAAAATTATTCAATCTCTATCATTATTTTACTTTCTAACCAAGTGAGACACCATTACAATGATCACGTGATAATTTTTTGGAGTTTTGAAAACATAAATGCAGTTAGCTATGCAAGAGAAGGAAGACTTCTTTTTCAATTATAAGATACGCAATGTTCTTTCCTTCTTGAAATCGTTATAGGTCTTTGACTAATTTGTTTGTATATTGCAAAAATTAATGATCTTGAAATCATTTTCATGCTGCAGGGTTTCCTAATTTTCGCTCTACACTGCATGCGAAACATTCAGGTAAGAAAAAAAACTTCAAACTGATAATTAACTCCATATCATCAAGTTTTAGAATTTCGATAGATATCCGAGTACATGTGCTAAGAACCGAATTTCGTGTTGCTCGTCTATCTGCAGATCAGAGAGCGATTCAAAAGAAATATGAACATCGTTTTTCCATCTTCTTTAAATAACAATCCCACAAGGAAGAGCCACAGGTCAATCCAAATGAGGTTGGGGATGTATGGGCAATTGAATTGCAGTCTTGTGCTGAGTTTGAATCGAAATCGCACCTAACTTGAATAACTGGATCCAGCCAACCGGAAATGACCGTCAATTACCTAGCACAATCACTTAGTTAACAGCAATAAGTCGGTTACGATCGATCTGACTTGCTCTCTGCAACTAAAAAGAGTTCTTTCTTTTCATTATTGTTTAAGCATTCAACTAGCTGTAATTGTTATGTATGCTCTTTACGATAACAAGGTTGTCTTTGGGGCGATCGTATATTTGTAGGCAAGACTAATCGAAATAAACCAATGTATAAATTTAAATTTGTAATAGCTCAGTATCTTGATGACTTTCCTTCGAATAAGACCACACTCCACTACAGACGAGGCGGGAATTTAAGCCAAGATATCACGTATTGTCTTTCTTTAAGAAGCACTCTAGCACGCAGCTTTAATTGAATGTATTTATCTTTCGATTCTTGCGCGCTAACTTTCTGCACTCACTGCATGATTATTTCATATTCGACGTTTCACTTAGTGAGTTTACAAACTTCTCACCAAACACTGTCATTACTTTAAACATTAAGCTATGGATAATAACTGAAACTATAGGTTTCTAGAAATTTCGAGAATGCCTAGTCATGCGGAAATGCATACCAAGGGACTTTCTGGAGCAGTTTACTAGGTTACGTAGTTATGATGTAACACTACCAATATAGTTGTGTTGTAAGCGTCCAGAATATTCGAGAATACTTTGTACATAAGGACACAGTCGTGCAGCAGTAATACTTGTTGTCGGGAGGGACTGACTTTTCAGAAAGCTATACCGAGAGAGAGCAACCGTTGAAGATTGTTAATCTCGAGTTACTTTGGAGACAACCTCCAGATTGTGTCAGTAGTGAGGAAAGGAGTAGTTTGCGGTGGGTTTTAATCAATTTTATAGGATAATTATTCCAACTGTTTAAGAGTCGCTCCTTGGCAAGAATATTACAAGTTGTTTAATAAATTAAATGGGTCTGTTGATAAATGATGCTCTTTTTGTCTGTTAAATTGTACCGTAACAAATAATACTAATAGTCTTAACTGCTAACGCTGACATTCAAAGTTGTTGCTTAATGAATAAATAGATCAATTCGTAAATGTTTGAATAAGTAAACAACTTATTTAGAAAGAACAGAAAAAAAAATCCTTGTAACTGGATCTTTTTTTGGATCAGTTACATTTAACCATTTTTTTCGCATTCCTAAAATTAGGGGTATCGTTTTAAATCGAATATACATCGATTAATTTGGAATTAAACTGGGGCAATGTTAGCCGGAAGAGGCATAAACCTAGAGATTATAAACTGTTCGGCACACATTATTGAACAACGATTAAAGAACTTTTACACAGAGTATACAATTTAAAGTAAAAAGCTTAGCGATAGAAATGCAGAATATTTCGATGGGCCTGACTTTCAAATATCACTACAGCGGAACTTAGCATTGCAGAGGAATTTCAACAAGCGAGAGAAGGAGTCAATTATGTAAATGTGGCTAACAGTTTATAATAGTCTAGTTTAGGTCATACCCATTTATAAATAAACATGGTGACGAAGTGTGCGATTAAAACGGAAGAAGTTAAAATAAAAATTATTCTGAAATATACAAGCACTTTTCTCTCTAAACTGCTCAAATACGATAGGTAAAAACGTTTCAAACTTCGATTGACTGAATACATTGCAGCTAAGACGAGCGAATATTCCAGAAGAAATAATCAATTATTCCATGAGCGTGGAGAGATACTGGGAGAGTAGAATGTCTCGCCCACAGAGCACATCACTATGACCCAAGAACGTCTTGCACTAAGAGCTTTTGACTCACCGCTCGTTCTAAATTGTTGGGATTCAAACATTTGGAAACAAAAGTGATGGTCTGCATGACGCTTTTCTAGGAGAGAGTTGTTTTGTAGGCTGAAAACTAAAAATTGGCCGTTAGCCACCGTTGTTTTAAAGGCATACGAGGTAATTAGCGTGTCATAAGCGAGATGAATAGATAACAATAATTTCCATTTATGCATAACGAACAGATGGCATTCTAGCTTAAGCTGCCCGTTGATAAAACAGAATTTTGTTTAGGACCACTTTCATTTAACAGAGCTCATAAAGAAATTACCGTTCTTACCATCAAATATTTTTTAGCTGTTTCTTCTGCAGCACTTGAACTACAAAAAGTATTTTAATGACGTGAAGCTTTTCAATTGTATTAGAAAAACAATGCTCTACATCAGGTGCAAGCTGCTTTTTGTCCATTGGTCCGTCTATGACAGAAAAAAAAAATGGAGACTAACGCCATAAACATGTGTTCAGAGAGCATGATTTGCATTAAAATCTAACTCGTACGAAAGGCTTTTAATGAGGATGCCGCAAATCCCCAACTCTCAAGCGGTGTGAATCAAATAGAAGTGAATCCGGCAAAATGTTCAAAACCCTGGTAACATGTTGTATGCTGGGTGAGTACGACCCTAGTTATTCCTGTTTGTTCTGCAGTAGCTATGAAACCGTCGAAATGGACTTTTTATTGTAAAACATTTATTTTGATATTTAAACTTACGGAACTCTAATAACGAAACATACCAAACTCCTAATATGTCCTCTCGAGTTGTTGTCTAATTATTAAAGCCAATTATCACCATTATCGTTATTATTAGTTTCTCAATATTTTTCTCTTTCCATACAATTTAAAATAATTGAATAATAATCACCCGTAATGACACATTCGTATATGTTGTTCGCTAGGTTAGTACCACCTTAATTATATCTTGACTTTCCATTTGTGACACATTAATATCCATTTTGGAACGCCCTGTGAAATTTAGCCAAACCAAACAGAGAAAAAATGTCAGGTGGCGGATATTTGGCACTGTTAATTAAAAAAAAACAAAACAGACTTTAAAGATGTCCTCATTAAACTTTTAGTTCTTAATCAGACATGGATCTCTTATAAATTGGATTGCTAAAGCCGTTTAGATTCCGTATAGTGCAAAGTAGGTTTCCGTAGAGCGTTCGGATAAGGCGTTATTCAGACAATGCGGTACCCAAACCTTTAGAGCTTTCATATTGTTGTTTTTTCATTAAAACTCAGAGTAGATGACTGCTGACTGCTCGCCAAGTTAGACGTCATAGTTAATTAGAACATATTTCTCTTCTAAATTATTCTTCTTTATGCCCGAAAGCAAACTTTATACTCAACCCATTGCTCTTCTTTTAAAAAAAAAATATATGGGCTCTGGAGGTTCCGCAGGTTTCGCGGCCTGCTGATCCATAGTTTTGTAACTCCCAAGAACATGGAAAAATCCTCAAAAAATTTTGGAGACCAACCCCACAAGATTCAAATTGTGCAAGTTTTATTTGAGCGCTCAGATTTGATACCCGATTCATTCGCTTGAAATGTGAAACATTTTTTTTTCTGGATAGCACATTTTACATCCTTTTCATTCGTTTATAGTTCGGTTGCGCGAATAACCTGTTTAAAAAAATTTTCCAAAGGACATTCCTGAGGGTCTATCGTATCCTTAAAAGTGTTTCCACATGTGAAAAGTTTTGTTCAGCCAGTTGGTGAATTGCGGAGATGCTGCATTTTTTTTATAATTTTTCCGTCAGCTCCCTAGGAAGGTAATAAAATACATGAATGGATGTTAAAGGGCGTGTAGCAAATAAAACGCATAAGTACTCGTCTTACTCGAAATCTAATAAACTTTTTCATTGTTTCAAATGTTACTCTTGAGATAACAATCATTTTATTTGTCCATTTTCTCTTCTACAGTCATCCTTCGTTTGTTGATGAAATTGCCAGGGACAGGTGAGGCAGCTTCATTCCGATTTAATATTCAAGTTCCTTTAAATAGACGGGAAAAAAAGATAATACCTGACCAATTATCATATTAATGAGTTATAGACTTCCTTTTAAAATTACATTGGATTGCGATTCAAAACGTGAGTTGGAAAGCAAAACAAAAAGTCAAAGAATAACTGTGCTATTATCCTGATCTCCCAAAGATCCACTTTTAAAACCTGGCCTGATTCTAATATTTGCTTCAGGGATGTAGAGGGTTTTGATGCCCATCGTCTGTTATTAAAATTAATAATATAAAAAATACTTTCTCGTCTTTATCATTATCGCTCAGTCAGTGTTGCTATCTTCAGTATACATTTTTCGTTTATTTATTTATTTATTTATTTTCTTATAGAGTGCCAACCGACCTGTTTCAAAAACTCCTCTTACATATTTTCGAAAAGCAAAATTTACAGGTTTCCTAACAATGAAGTCTGCTCCATCTTGGGAGGTTATTTAGTCTCCATCGAGACTGAGGAAGAATGGCAGTTTATCAATCATGAGATTCAAAAGCGTGGCACTTGGAATACTTCGGCTACTAATGCGTAGCTCATTGGTTTGGAGAAGAAATACGGGGTTCGGATATGGAAGAGTGGAAAACAACTGAGTATCTCGAAATGGCGAGATTCTGAGCCAAATGGGAACGACGAAAGGGCAGAAATATCCATGAGCGGAAGCCTCTTTAATGGTATCCCTCGGAATAATAAAGGAGATGCCCACATTTGCGAGATGCCCGGAGGTAAGATCACATTCCAACCATAAAGTATATAATGTACTGAAACATTAGCAGTCTTGCACTTGTGTCATGAAAATTGCTCTTCATGCTTCTTAAAAGTAAAAAAAAAACATAGTTCACAGAATATAGTCTGCTTTCCTAACTTGAACGTGTGAGCTATGCATGAACTTTTAGGCGCGCATAAGTAGTTGAACACATGAAATTTTCCGTAATACATGTTTCAAAAATTAAGTGAGTGTAGGCTTTTTGTTTTGAACATAACATATCGAATTACTTTTATTTTTGTGTGCCCAGGTGTGAGTTTCTCGTACAAGTCAGTGATAAATATATTATTCGCCGGCTGGAAGGTCAGTATTGAGTAATACTGTGCCTAAGGTCTTGAGCACTGGTAGTGGAGATAAACTGCACAGTTTTTCCCAATACGGACCGACTTAGTCTGATAAATAATAGTTTTTTCCTCTTGAAATTAACTAAATGTTTTTCATATGAGCCCTAATGAGTTAGGGTTTTAAGAGCGGCAAAACCTTCCTTGAACTGAACAAATTTTGAGCGAGTAAATGGTAGTTGTAACAGATTGAGATTGAGTAAATGTTAATAAAAAAGAGGCCTCACCGAAATATTTATATTTGGGTAATGAAAAAGGTAATTTAAGAGGCCTCCAAACAAACTTTGAAACATTTTTGACAAGTATCTGTCACAATTTGACACCTGTCAATTAGAGAGCGCGTAACAAAAAAACGCATGCAGCCTTGAAAACAAATCAACAACGACAACGGCGCTGGTTTGGCAAATAAACTGAACTGCAAAGTAATTTTAAGTAAATTTAAATCTATGTTTTGAAGTTGTGGGAGTTCCCTCGTTTGTTTGCTGCAATCACGAGTGCAACTCTGGTCTTTCATCAAAACGGGAATTTTCAAGCAGCTTTTTCAAGTTGAATTCCTTTGATTATTGTTGCGAAATTTATGGTACCAATGTCCAATTTGAACAGACCTGCAAAGACTTACCGAAAGCGTATTTGAAGTATAAAAGACCTAGCTCACTGTTCTCCAAGGAAAAAATTTTTTGAGAGAATTCAGATACATAATGAATGAAATTACCATTAATGAATTCAACTGTGAAGAAATACCTCACGTTTTAACTTTCTGAGTTACTTCTAGTAAGGTTTAGGTTATTTACAAGCGGCTTTTAGGCTGGGCGTTAACCTATCTTATGACATATTTGCTACAAATATTCATCTCAAAACCAATTTTTTTTGCAGGGAAACAAATTTATCTGAAAGAGAGAAAATGAGAATTAATAAGTTATCGATCGGCTTGATTTGCTCTAAAACGATTTGCTTTAAAATACTGTCCAGCCGGACCAAAAAAAAATAGCAACAAAGCTAGAGATGTAATCGGCGGCTCGCTCAAGCGATACCGTGGCCGTGGGCAGAGATAGGAAAACCCGGACCGCGTTAAGTACCAATAAGATTCCATGATTCTTTACCGTGCCCTCTGAGAAAAACAAATAATAAATGCAGTTCTTTTGAGAAAGGTTATCGGAAAAATCTTGTCGGAATTGTAAGCGATAACCTGAAAGGTATTGCTGGTAGCTTTTAGGCCATGGTTAGACTTAACCTCAGGAATTCAGGGAAACCAAGGAAATGTCACTTTAAGGACGAGGCATCACGGGTTTGAACAACCCGTTTTAATTCCAAGACTGTCTTTAAATTCTAAACTGCATGAGCTAACCCTAATTAATTTATCTTCAATTTTTATGTCCCTATTGTTTATCGTTACCCAGATAATCTTTTGAGGTTGTTGCGTGCACTTTAAAGTTTTGCGCTTTGCCCGTAACAACTGCATACGGTTAACTGCGTATCTCCAGTTGCAAATTTATTGGAACCTACATTCACATTTAATTTTACGTTTTTGATTACATAGAGGAAGAAGAGTAGGGGGCGGAGTGGGGGAGATGTCAGCTCAACGAGGAACTAATTAATATTTAAAAACTCGACTACCAAAATGATATGAATTCACAAATAATCTTAGCTGATGTGAAGTTAACTAATCCACAAAAGCAGGTAAGTGTGGCGGACGCCGTAGTGAAGGCAGATGTATGGTATTTATTGACACTGATCAGAAAAATACATAGGATGTAAAAAAAAGGAATTCATTAGTGAATGAGTTACGTTTTCTGTTTCATTCGTTTCTTTCCTTTGTTGTGATTGTGATTATAATCTTTTTATGTTATCATTGCTATTATAATTATCACTTTATTTATCATCATTTGGATAATTGGTATTTTTGTTTTCATCTTCATCATCATGTAGAATGCCCAAATATAACTTTTAAAAACTCTTGGTACATAATTTCGGTGGATGGAGAGTCCTGGTACTGGAGCAAAGACACTTGCTCAAGTCTAGGCGGGGACCTAGTTTCCTTTGAAACCCAGGAAGAATGGAATTTGATTAATGACGAAATTCAAAGGCGAAACACTACGAACTATGAAAATAAATGGAGAATTGGTTTAAAAAAAGGGCCGGGAATTGGACCTGGGTGAGTGGAAGACCGCTGACAATTTCCAAATGGGGACAAGGGGAGCCAAGCGGTGAACACGACGCGGCTTTCATGTACAAGAGATTCCGTAATGGCGAACAGGGCGTATTTGGAAGTGATAATGGTACAAGTGGGAAAAAAACAGCACGCTTATTTCTCTGAGATCCCCGAGAGTGAGTTGATATGATGTTGTTGTTGTTTTTTTTCTTTTTTTTTTAATGTTATTTTGAGTAAACTCAAAGGCACTAGGAGCGCTGAAGGGCAATAAAAACATTATTTGCTAACGTTTGTGGTACTCACTAGAGAAGTTATAAAAACCCTCAGACAGTCAGAATCAAGTTTACACTTACCTTTGCGTAAATTAAAATATGTTTGAAACAATCCCAATGAACGTTTTCACGATATACATGTCTAACTTTAACCTTGTAAACAGGGGAAAGCTCCAGATGGTTCTGTTACTATCACTTTACGAACAACAACAGCTACGAAACTGATGGTGAATACCAATTGCAAAGAATTATCAGTCCAATTGCTTTGTTGGATGATAGCGCGTGATGATGTGAAGAGCGTTATCTTTTTGTGAAGAGCTTGTGACTCATGTCGGTTAAGAACCATGCCAATTATCGTTTTCTAAAACAAATGCTACAGATTTGCAGACTTATTTGTTCTTCGCATAGGGGAACCAATTTTAAATTTACTGTATTCTATTTTAATGTCTGATCATTTGAACTGTAAAGTTGTAAGGGATAATTTTAAAGCAATGCATGATGTGCAGTGAGCATAATAAACTGACCATCGTGCATCTAATCCGAAAATGGCGGGCATTTCGATCGACTTAGTCACCACTACTCTATAACGAGGTTAGTAAGGATTACCTCAGTTCTCATACATCACCAGAGGGTGTAGATACATTTTCTTGTCTAAAAGATAGTCAATACTGAGGTGGAATATATTTGATGTTCTGCTCACTGAAAAGATAAACATAGGCATGCGTAGCATGCAAGAGTTATTATTTTGGCTAGGTGGGTTGAAATGGGACACTTTGGGTTCTTAACGCTTTCAGTCTTGAAACAGGAAAAGAGAATAACTTTAAGTCCAGAATTGTGTGGAGAATTCATTTTTCAGTTGGATAATGCGCTTCGAAAACGTGACAAAATGCAGATTGTTTCCGAGGAAACGACACGTAGTAAAGTGAAGTCTTAAGAGGCAAAATGGATATTTGATTAGTGGAATATTATTCAAGAAAACGCAGAACAGGATATTGAAATATTGTGTTACAGCTCTTTAAGCTATTAGGGAAAAGTCTACAGAATATATTTCATTCTCCAGTATTATGGGGTCTAGTTTTCGAAAAACATCCTACAGCCCTATCTAAGCAACAATCACCCAAGACGTGTGCCAACGACAAATAAAATGTTGAGGAAACAATAAGAGCTTTCTGTATTACTGGTTAATTTCGAGTGCGTTTAAGAGTTTTGAACGTTATTGGCGGCCATTTTTTTACTCCCCTTTCCGTCTACAGTTTTGCCCTCGCAGTGTAATAGTAAGGTAATTTTTTTTGTACGATGTGGTCTTGATTAACATCGCCATCCCCCTCGCCATCGCCATCGTCATCCCCGTCGCCGTCGCCGTCGCCATCGCTATCACCAGTTGAGCAGCTTGTATGTTTTCTAGTCATTTACCGTTTTTATGCATATCGCTTTTCAGGATCTCCTCTGTTTACAAAGGTGAGAGACAATATTTTTAATTTTAGGCAAAGGAGTATGTTTCAAAATTTGGAGGAATAAATATTACCAGAAGGACTTCCCTACAGGTATCTAATTTTATATGACTTAAAGGCTTTTTAACTTTGCTATATGTTTTTAAACGATAAAAAGGTAAATATCTGATCTTTAAGGATAAACCACCATTGAGCCATATGAGGTAAAAATGCTGAAGCTTAAAAAATAATCCAGGCCCCTAAAAGAGTTCTCCAGCCGATGAATACCCTGGACACCATTTGGGGCCTTAGTATAAATTGTAAATCTGAGACTAGCTGTTCAATGACCTAGAAATACTTTACGTAATTGTAGGAAGCTGTTACTGTGTTTGAAGATTTCACCTTAAAAATTAAGAACGTCACAAAGGACAAGGCCGGCATAGAAGAGGTTAAAAAACTGAAAAATCCATCTTTTAGGTGGCAGAGGCCGTCGAGAAATTTGCTCTTAATTATGGCAACCGACACCTCAGAGGAATGAGGTCTTCAGAAAGGATCGTTTCCCCCAAAATTGTTGAGTTTGCAGCCTTCAGTCCTGTTTAGTTTCAAAGTCTATTCCTCTGTTACTTGCTGACTCGCTGACTGTCCCACTGAGTTGTCTAATTTCCTATGGCTAGATGGTGTAAGAACTCAGCTATTAGCCCAATGTATCAGAATGTTATTGCTGGATGTCATCGATTCATCTGTGTTTTTTTTTTCAATTTGTTTGATACTTTGATTTTTCGCGGAGGAGAAGGAAATTGAACGTTTTCTTAAACAATCAACAAGAGAGAATAGGAATCCTTCAAATTGTGAAACCCTTCTTCTCGATCTGTATATTGAAACTTTTCTTAAACAATAGATTGGTGAGTAACGCTTTACTAAATAAAATTGTCAAATCTTAGAAATGCTTTCCGCTTGCTTCATACCGTTCACTGAGCTCAAAATTGGCCTATCGTCTGTGATATACATAAATGCAAGATTTTTAACCGTACGCTTCAAAATTCTCTAATGAACTCTGTAGTTCTCCAACGAAACAGTTCGATGAACGAATTGAGTTTTCACAATTTTAGTCCGTGCAGTACTACTCACTTTTTTATCAGTCTTACATTGAAAAAAACTTTATAAAATGGTTGAATTTGTCGAATACTCGTGGAAGGGCAAATACGATACATACAATACACTTCCAACCCATAAGATTATGAAATATTTGTGTACACCACAAAATGGAAGTTTGTGTAGGTGTGCTATTGTAAATTTCACCGAAGGTGCTTTCATTTGTAATTTTTCTTTCCGACAGTTTTGGTCATTCAAAAAGCCTATCGCCAGAATGCAAGTGGCTTCAACTTTGAGGAACAACAATGGCGAGCAAGAATCGATATCGCTTCTTCAACTTTTGAGGAAAATGGTTCGTATTAACTATTGTAATAACTTTACTTTTAGTATTACCTTGGTTTATCCGATAGAAATTTCTGTGTCGAAATAAAACCTCATGTAAAGGCGCTTCCTTAGTTTACATAGTCTATCTTCTTTAATCACTCGCCCTCCCTAAAATGTCACATACCTCAGAGCCTGATAAAAATTTCAATTTTGTGTGCTTTTTTTGTTGTTGTTTGATAACATTTTTTTTGTTGATCCTTGGGGTTTAAAGGATCAATGGTGGTTGCATGTGTGTACAAGGATTTGCATGACCTACTTCTGACAGACCAAGTCATGAAGAGTGAAACAGACAACCAAAGGTGCCGTTATTTTCATATTACTCCATGTCGTTTACCTCAAAAAACACATAACACGGATACACATAAGATCTAAGATCAACTAAACTGAACTGAGAAACTTTCCAAAAACCCTAACTAGGGTTGGAAGACTCCCTGCTTGTCTCTGACCATTCCACCTTCATGAAAAATTGGCCTGAATCTACGAAAAAATATGTAATATTGCTTCCTTGGTTCTGGTCCATTTTCAAATACAATTTCTTCATAGGTATATCAACTCCAGGATAATGGCCGTAACTATGAACCCCAAGCCAGAGAAATTGCGAGAGGATGTCATCCTACAGTTCAGAAACCTTAAGGTAACATGAAAAGTAGTTTCTATGCGTTGTTTTGATTTATTCTGACAAGATAAAATCTATTTTCAGGTCTTGACGGCAGAGAAGCGCTGTATGTTTTGGAGTGGCCTCAGCAAAAGGTAAAAAACTACAATATATTATTATATATTATATATATTATATATTGTATGGTATTTATTCCTTCTTAAATTAAATTTAGTATGGAGGAGAATGAATGAACATTCTCAGATGCTTTTGCGCAGATGAACACTTTCCTGGAAGCCAACATCTTGTCGTTTTTAGAGAGGGGAAGTCTGATTGAAATGTTTTCGCAACTATAACTACAAGAGAAGAAAATCTTGGCGCAAAATTGTCAAACATCCCCTCTTCCCCAAACAATGAATAATTTTTTTTAACTTTACTTTTTTATCCATGTGTGACAGCTTTTCAGAGGAAGGTTGTCATGTAATTACATCAAAAAGTAACTCAGAAGAAACAGTTTGCAGTTGCAATCATTTGACGCATTTTGCCGTCTTAATAAACTACGATGGTAGCACAAAGGTAATAAAGTTTTTTTTGCCTTACTTAATAGTTTTATGGGCTCAATGAACTAACTCAATGTTGTCCTTTAATTTTTCTTTTCTTGACACAGCTCACCGAGGAGGATGAAACCATTCTGAAAGTTGCCACCTACGTGGGACTGAGCCTTTCCATAATCGGGATACTTTTAATATTAATACTTTATTCTTGCCTCACGTAAGTAATGAACTTGATTAATAATGACGTAGATTCTTAACTCCCCTCAACAAGGCTGGTGAGGAAAGAGATCGCAATGCCAATCTCCATGCAAACAAGAACAGTCATGTCAGATAATTCACAAACTCAAACTACATTTCATGCCCCATCACGAACTTTTGAACAACTTATGATTTCACTTTTTATGAATTTTTTAAGGTTTAGACATTTTCTTCGTAATGTTCTCTTTTTTTGTCCTCTCCGGAGCTATTTACTGACTCTCTTCTTTCCTTCGCTGTCAAGATTTAGTTAATTTTTTGCCATATTTTCCTGTGTGTTGTTGCTTTTGTCTCATTCATTCTTCTTCTTTTTAATATTATTTTACCAGAGATGTTTGTAAACCTCTCTCTCAAATTCGACTGAGTGTTTTTATGTCCCTTGGAGCTGGACAGATTATCTTCCTCGCTGGAATAAACGCCACAGAAAACAAAGTTAGTAGCCTCTCCTTTTATCCATAGAATGAATTTACTCTTTGCTCCGTAAATATCTTGTCGAAAGAAGCTCGCTAATAATTATACGAAAACTCGTCCTTTCCACAGGTTGCCTGTGTTACGATAGCAGTTCTGATGCAGTATTTCTTGATGGCCGCTTTCTGTTGGATGCTGATCGAGGGAATTTATCTCTACTTCTTCGTTGTGAAAGTTTACAACATTAACACCAAGATGTACATGTATCATGTCACCTCATGGGGTGAGTTTTGTATTTTAAAACATGCACTGGTAACTGTAACCACGCTTTTGGATCGCCAAATCTAGTGTTGTCATGCAGTAAAGTGTTTTGATTTCCTTCCTTTGTTCATGGGTAGGTCTTCCAGTGATCATGGTGGCCATTTCACTTGGCATCGCTGCTGGAAAAGAAGGGTTACAAAGATACACGAGTGATAAATGGTAGGAAAAAAATTCAAGGGTTTCTTCTTGCTCTTCTCCTTTTAATTTGGTGCATTTAACTCTTTGTTTTGTTTTTGGATATAGTTTGAAATCGGTATCATTTTATTTTCTGACAATTTGTGTTTCTTTCTTGTGTTTCACTTCCTCGAGTTTAGTTGCTGGCTTTCCTCAACTAATAACCCGATCTGGATATTTGTCGCCTTTGTGGCTTTTATTGAAGTCGTGAGTTAACGATTAGTGTTGGTAATTGCGATTGGTATACCTGAAGTAATTGTTGCTAAAGATTTTTTGTTCTGCTCTTGAAAACGAACTAAGTATTTCTGATATGACCCAAGACAATATTTACCGTTTTCTTTTTCCTATTCACTCACAAAAAGCTTTGGACGTAGCCGCTGTTTGCGGGGATCCTGATTTATTTTAACCTAATGATGGTCTTCAATAGCGGGGAAAACCTGTGGAGACAATATCCCCACAGGCAAAAGATAGCTTCATAAATTCTCCAACTTTTACCACATAGTACGAAAAAAAAATTCTCCCCCTTCCTTCAACGCAAAAATAACTCATGAAAAAAAACAAAACAAAAAAAGATAAAAAATATGAAGGAGCAGGAAGAGTAGGATTTATTGAATTTATATAATTTAACATGAGACTATACTTGGCGTGGTTCTTTCAGTTTAGGGACTTTTGTGCGCGACTTCCTTTGCTCATTGGCAGAGGATCGAAGCTCCTAATCTTGGTACCCCGGTTAGGGACTCTATTCCCTGTAAATTACTCTTCATCTCACGCCTGTTACCGAATCAGTAACTTCCTTGGCAAAGATCCTCCCCTGCTTTGGCTATTCGACATCCATGTCTAAATAGTCATCTTTTTTTTCCATATTTTAGCTCAAATTTTGATACTCCTACGAGTAATAAGGGAGATGAGCAATTTGTTGCAGCCAACAGGGGCAGACCACCATTTTCAGCAGATACGGTGAGAATTACAGCATAAAACTAAAAAAGGTAGTGGAAGACATTGTCATGCCCTCGTGTGGGGCCATATTTGCCTAGCTTTCTCATTCCTTAATCAGTAAGGCATCAACATATCTAACAATGAAACTTCACTGTCAAAGGAAAGTAAAAGAATGTTTTTTTGTAACTCCTAGTCTTGGCATCAAAACATGCGCGGTGATGATTCCCCAGCTGGGTGTCACGTGGCTATTCGGTCTCCTCTCGCCTGTACATAAAGTTTTCGCTTACATCTTCACCATACTTAACTCTACTCAGGTCAGTGTTCGATGGTAACTGTAAAAAGTCATTAATCTCTATTATTTATTTTACTTTCTGACCAACTGAGACATCATTAGGGTGGTCAGATTATGTTGTTTTGGAATTAAAAAAAAAAAAAAAGGTGTCAGCTATGCAAGAGAAGACAGACTTCTTTTTCAATTATAAGATATGCAATTTTCCTTCCTTCTTGGAAATCTGAATAGATATTTGACTAATTTGTTTGCATATTGTAAAAATTAATGATCTTGAAATTATTTTTGTGCTGCAGGGCTTCCTGATTTTCGCTCTACACTGTATACGAAACACTCAGGTAAAAAAAAACATTGAACTGATTATTAACTTTATACCGTCAAGTTTTAGTGTTTCATTAAATATCCGAGTGCTAAGAACCATATTTCGTGTTGCTTGTCTATCTGCAGATCAGAGAGCGATTCAAAAGAAAGATGAACATCGTTTTTCCATATTCTATAAAGGGAAACTCCACAAGGAAGAGCCCACAGGTCATTCCAAATGAGGTTGGGAATGTATGGGCAATTTAATTGCAGTCATGTGCTGAATTTAAATCGAAATTGTACTTAAGTTAAATAACTTGATTCAGCCAACCGGAAATAACAACCAAATACTTAGAACAATCACTTAGTTAACAGCAATAAGTCGCTTACGATCGGTCTGAGTTACGATCTGCAAATAAAAAGAGGTCTGTGTCTGCATTATTGTTTGAGCATTCAACTAGTTGTCTTTGTAACCTATCATTTTTACGATAATAAGTTTATTTTCTAGGCGATCGTATATCTGCAGGGAAGAATCATCGAAATAAACCAATCTATAAATTTAAATTCCTGATGGCTCCGTATGCTGATGACTGCTTTGTTTCACTTACTTAGTTTATAAACTTCTTATCAAACACTGTTATTACTTTTAACTATAAGCTATGGATAGTCACTGAAATTATCATTTTCTAGAAATTCCTAGAATACGTAGTCATGCTGACATGCATACAAAGGAACTTTCTGCAAAATTTTATTAGGTTTCGTAGCCACCAAAATGGTTGTTGTAAGCTTCTGGAATTATCTGGAACACTTTGTACAAAAGGACTCAATCGTGCAGCAGTAGTACTTGTTGTTGTCGGGTGTGACTGATTTTTCAGAGAGTTATAATGAAAGTGAGCCACTTTGGAAGATTGTTAATTTTGAGGAACTTAGGAGACAACTGTGAGATTTCGTCAGTGGTGAGCTAAAATGTAATTTGTAGTGGGCTTAAATAAGCTTATTTAGCATAAAAAGTGTACTTTCTTTAAGAGTCGCTCCTTAGTAAGAATATTAAAGTTGTTTAATAGCGTTCTTTCTGTCGGTTAAATTATACCGTAACAAAAAAATGCCTATAGTAGCAGCAGCTAAAGTTGACGTTCAAAAGTATATTATGGGTCAACCAGGAAAATGACACCGACATTACACTTTCAAATAAACAAATAACTTTTAACGACATCCCCCGTTTAACTCACCTAACCGATTTCCCAAGACGCAGACTACACCTTTTCGTTATTATGCTAAAATTATACATTTACCCTTGAAAATGTTTAGACAAGAAGCTAAACATGCAGGAACTTAAAGAAGCCCATCCCTAATTCACATATTTTCCCGGGAAGCCTTTTTTTCCTGATTTAACCAGCCAATTTAAACAGGCACACTAAATCAAAACCCAAATCTTATCTTTTTAGTTTTCTACCAGCGCTGTCTCTGAATTTACTTCGTAGTGTTCGTAGAAGGTAATTAAGGTTCCGTTTCGTAAAGTACTCAAGTAATTAAGTAGGCAAGTGAGCTTAATTAGCGAATTGCGAGTTTTGTATTGTAATGTATTTTAAGTCATGTTCTGTTTAGTAACGTTATGTAAATAACATTACGCTGTAAGTGAGTGTTACTAAGTGACTCTTAGAATAAGTAAGAATAAGTAAAAGTACAGTATTGTAATAAGTAGAGTGATGTCGAGTAGTGTAAGTAGAGTGATGTAATTTAAGTTTAGTTTCGTACAAATTTTTTTTCAATAAATTTTTATTAAATTTAAAAAAAATTAAAAATTAAGTTTACATTCAGTTGTTGCTTAATGAACAATTAGATGAATACGCAAATGGTTGAATATATAAACAGATAATTTAAAAAGGACAGAAAAATCCTTATGATTGGATGGTCTTTGATCTGTTATATTTGCCAGTTTTTCTCCTTTTTTTTTTCTTTCGCATCCCTAAGATAAGAAGTGGCATTTTGAATCGAAAATACATCGAATAATTTGGAATTCAATAGGGGCGACGCTAGCCGGAAATGGCATAAACCAAGAGATTGTAAACTCTTGCGCAAACTTCATTAAACAGCGATTAAAGAACTTTTGCACAGAGTAGACAATTTAAAGGAAAAAAAGTTCAGCGATAGAAATGCGGAAAATTTCCCAAGGGCCTGGCTTTCAAATATTACTATGGCGGAGAGACTAGCATTGAAGAAGAATTTCAACCAGCGAAAGGAGGAGTTGAACATGAAGATGTGCCTAACTCGGTTTACAACAGGCTAAGTTACGTCACACCTATTTATAAATCAGCATGGATGAAGAAGCGTACGATTTAGGCGGAAGAAGTGTTATGTCAAACGTTTCAAGCTTCAATTGGCTAACTTAATTGCAGCTAAGACTACTTGATATTTTGACCCCACCGCTCCTTCAAAAATGTTGGACGTCAAACATCTGGACACAAAAGTAATGATCTGCATGACGCTTTTGCATGGAAGAGTTGTTTTGAAGGCTGAACGCTAAACTATGGCCGTTGGCCTCCGTTAGTTTTTTTGATCAATTAACGATCAACTTCACGTAAACTCGCATCGAACTCACGATCTAAGAAAACCGAGAAGGAGTCCTTTGACTCGGAGTTTGCCGTGCTGTAAAATAATTATACATGTTATTAACACATGAATGAGTTAACCCACCATATTTTTGAGCTGCTTCTCTATAAAATTGGAATTGTAAAAAGTATTTTTAAAACCGTGAAGTTTTCCAATTATATTAAGAAAAACAATGCTTCACATCTGGTGCAACCGGCTTTTTATCTATTGGTCCGTCTTTGACGGGAAAAAAAATGGAGGCAAACGCCATGAACAAGCTATCAGAGATCATAATTTGCATTAAATTCTAATTCGTGCAAAAGTGTTTTATAAAGATGCCGTATATCCGCAACTCTCAAGCTTGGAGAATCAAATATTAGTGTAACGATACCTTTTAACAGCAACCTTTGCATATCTTGGCCATGATGAAGTGGATAATGCAAGGAACTGAATCTGGAAAAATTTTCAAAACTCTATTAACATATTTTGTGCTGGGTAAGTACCACGCTAGTTATTCGTGTTTGTTGGGCGCGGTAGCCATCAAATTGCCTGATGAGTACAACTGAGTCTGACAAAGAGAGCAAAACATTTTTTAAAAGTTGTGCGCTTCTTTAGTAACCACCTAATTATAGCTTGATTTTTCTTTTGCGAAACATTTATATCGATTTTTGAACGTCCTTTGAAATTTGGCCAAACAAAACCGAAAAAAAAAATGTCAGTTGGCGGTTATTTGGCACTGTTGGTTAAATCAAAACAAACCAGATTCTAAAGATTTCCGCATTAAGCTCTTAGTTTATAAAGATCAGAGAAGGATATATTAAAGTTCTAACGGCAACCAGGTGGACAATCAGACATAGTTTGATGCTACACTGGTTTGCAGATTTAATGAATGTAACCGAAGAAGTTACAATTCATAGACCCAATGTTTCGACACTCCTGTCTAGTGCCTTCATCACCCCTGACAGGTGAAGCAGTGTAATTCCGCTTTTAACATTTATGCACCTAAAAATGAACTGGGAAAAAAAAAGATAATATCTGATTGATTATCATAATGATTAGTCATAGACTTATTATATTATTATTACATCGGATTGTGATTCAAAACGTAAGTTGAAAAGCAAAACAAAGAAGTCGTAGAATAACGGTGCTACCTGATCTCCCTTTTTTCCACTTTTAAAGCCTTTTGCTTCAGTGATGTAGAGGGTTTTGATGTCCATTGTTTGCTAAAATTAATGGTGTCAAAAATACTTTCTCGTCTCCATCATTATTGTTATCACAATTTTTATTATCAGTATACATTTTTTCGTTTATTTATTCATTCCTTTAATTTTTCTCGTACAGTGCCAAGAAACCTGTTTCAAAAACTCCTCTTATGTATTTTCAAAAAGCGGAACAAGATGGAATTTCAACTGGTATGTCTGCTGGTACCAGGGAGGTTACTAACAACTAAATATTTTGAAATGGCGTGATTCTGAGCCAAGAGGTAACGACAATTGCGCGCCGCGACCCAATTTCCTGTAACACGAAATTCCCAGATCACTGAAAACCTTCTAAAATCGTCTTTCTCAAGAACCATCCTGGACATATAGTCAACTGTTTTACGGTAAATACATTCGCCGTTCGTCATTTTACAGTTTCCTCACACTATTTTAAATTTTGTCCGGAAGAAATCCGAAGTGTCACGCTTGGATCTCTCAGAGTCAGCGAAAAGGACAACGTTCGAATTTTTTCACTTTCTAGAAGCGCTTGAGGATTCTAAATGAAGATAAAGACAAATATGGAAAAATATCAGAATGTTGGACGCTTCGTTATTCGGAAACCGTGTCCGGTGAAAATTTTCTTAGTGACACGGTTGGATCTCTCCTCACTCTGTGTACAAGGTCAGCAAAACGGACAACGTTAGAATTTTTTCACTTTGTAGAAGCGCTTCAGGATTGTAAATGAAGATAGAATATTTTCCAACGAAAAATTGGTATATTTCAGAGAGAAATATGGAGTTATTTGAGGACCGTGTCCAGCCGTGTCATTGAACAGTTTTTAAATGCCAAGCGTTTGGATGGCTTCGCACTCTGTATACAGGGTTAGTGAAAAACATCAAGTTCGAAATTTTTAGGCTGCCGGGAAGCGCTTGAGGATTGTAATTAAAGGTAGAACATTTTTGTATAAATATTATTTGGATCTCGAAGAGAAATACGGAAAAATATCGAACTGCCGGACGTTTAATTATTTTAAGTTTAGTCACTTCATAACAGGAACGTCAGCGACATTGACAGTTTGCGTCACATTTCTTTTTTGCTGCTTTGCATGGGCAACAACCTCGACCACTCTTTCGAGCGAAAGCTCCTCTCCATGGGCAGGAAACTTCAACTGACCCTTGGTCCTATTTAACAAGGATGGCAAACTTGATGAATGGATGATCAACATTTTAACCTTATTTGAAATACTTGCAAGTTCCTCTTTAGCAACAACCGATCCATAAGCGTTTACTGCCTCGGAATCTACAAAATCAATGGATTCATCCGATTCCATGCCGGATTAAAACGTATAGAACTGTTTTGAACAGATTTATTTTGACAAGCTCTTTAAATTCATCTGAGAAAACGCATAAGGAAGACTTATAATAAAAACTGGTTCGAATCATATTTCAGAATGAATGTCGCTGAGTCAGTATATCAGATCCGGCGCATCACTATGAATGTTAAATATTCTATTCCGTTCGCTATAAAGTCATTTGTAAGATGAGGGTAATATGACTGCAGATGTGCATTCCAGGACCTTAAAAAGAACACTTAGGCCTTCAAATATTTGACTTTCCTCTGGTTTCGAATTATTTTGCGAAAAAATTTCTTATATTGCGCACGTGGCAATATAAAAATCCAAAGCAGCTCGATTTTTAAACTTCTTCTTAGCCTCAAGCAATGTGACATTTTCAAGGTAATTTAGTGTTATCAATTGAGTTGATGACGTCAACTGACCACCGTGAGGATTTAAAAGGCTGACGTGTCAAGCGTTAACCCTTTCGTCAGAGGGATTGAAATCCAACACCGTTGATAACACTAAATTACCCTGTTATACTCTTCTACCGACGCAGCACCACAGTTTCTATAGAAACTTACCCCCTTTTAACATTTTTCATCCGCAAAGAAACTCTGCTTACTATGGAGCTTTTTATAATGAAGGAAGCCTCCATTCCTCCCACGTATAGCTGGGAAATGAATTATTATTACTTTTTTTTTATTTTACTTTTTTTGATGGCACTTAGAGACTGAACGTGGACCGTAATCATAGTTTACACAAGTGTATTTTAGCAGATTGACATTTAAAATGGTTCAGCCATTTTATGAAAAAAGGTTATTTGCCTTTCTCAGGATTAAATGAAGGTCCTGAAAGCTTCACCTGCTTTTAAGAGCAATCCAACCAATAACTATGAACTAGACACTTTTTTTTTTAATAACAGCTTTTTCCTATTTCCAGAGAAGTGCTCTGTGTCGGGATCTACACTTATTATCCAAAGTACAGAGAAATATATTTTCTTGTAAGTCAGTTTGAATTTTACTCCAAAAGATGAACGACGAAATCTTCAAATTAAAAGTCAGAGGTATTTCAGCTTTTCTCATTTCATACAGATGTTGTTGTTCATCTTGGCTATATGGATAAATGAAGATTTAATCGTTTATCTTGCGACCAACTGCAATTGATAAACCGACTCTAAATCGTGAGACAAAACGATCAACCATTTAATAATTGTTTCCCCAAATTATTTTGCTGATTTTTTGAACGAAAAGATTGCACCCTATGAAATAATTTAACTTCGTCACGTTTCTTGAAAAAGATGAACAGTGTAGCTGTCATATCTCGTTACCAAGACGACTGTGTTATCTTCTCAATTGTGAGATGTAAATGAAAAAAAAGGCGTGTATATTGCATACGTTGAAGAAGTCGTGCCTTTGAAGCAAGACAATTTCTATTTTTCTTACATTTATATATGTATTTTTGTTCCCGTTTTCTTAATTCTGACTTCAGTATTTATGCATTTGTAGTATAGAAAGGAACTTACAAGTAAAATAGAAAGCAGGTGGTTAAAAACGGGTGCGCGCACATTTTAAACCAGGACTGCGTGAATTGTGATGAGGGCGAGTAATTGTGAGACAGTTGAGAACTACTCCGTTTCTTAATGAACACGTACAACAAATATATCAAAACATCATGGAACGAATTCCTTGGATGCGTTGGTAAGGTTTCAGTGCAGTCGGCTTGAACGAAAGAAAAGTTGGTTGCTGAAAGGATAATATTTCAATTTATGGGTGTTTAAAGACTTCTAGAAAAGTGTTCCTAAATATTCATTTAAATTATTTTGCCATTTTAATATTCAAATTTCCTTGATGAAGGGACGCTTCTGTTAAAATGCAACATAAACGTTCAGATATCTTTAATTTGCATGACAGTCAATTTTGCGCTTCAAGCCATAAACATAATAAAAGCCCTATAAAAGCCTCACTGTAGACGTAAAAACAACAAGGCAAGCTAAATTCCTTCTTTTACAGGAGAAAGCTCTTTTAAGAATTAACTAACAGCAATCTTGCACTGATCTCAAAGATATTTATAATATATAAGCACAACACGGAAATAATATTTTGGTTGCTTTTAGATAACTCGCTGATCTCAACACGTTAATTGGTCTGACTGAAGGCGAAGGGGCAACAAATTAACCTCAAAACAAATGGGTGATTTCCATAAATTTACCGCAACTCTATTGCTGGTCTCTTCATTAGGTGAGTGTGGATTCTGTTGTGAACATTATTACTCTTTCTTTTTCGCGAATTTGATCTCACAATAGGGGTCAAGGACTCTTTTTATTTTCATATTCTTTGTATCTTCATATCCCAGTCAATTGGACGTAGCAGAACATTGCGGATAAGAATTAGTACCTTAAACTACCGGAAAGGTTTGGCTAAAAGTCGATTAGTTATTCTTTTTTTTCAGCGTTTCCTTTCTATGTTTCTCCCAAGTTACTCGCGTATTTATTCAATTTTTTCTCAACCATCTGCTCACTGACCTAAGAAAAACCGAAACCGTATTAAATGCGCTCTGATCGGTTTGAAAATGTGAGTTTCTCGAGTAAATTTTGGCAGACCAATTTGTTTATTTGAGATATTCTGAAAAATTCTACCCAAAAATATATAATGTGGCTTGAATGAGTCAGGGTATAAATATATTTGCGCGAGACAACTTCGGCGCAAAACGGTTGCATCTGTCAGGCAAACTACTTAATGAACATTTTGCTTTGAAAACCTTAAAGATTGTGTGAGGTAATTTGCACATGTAATAACGCAGCGCAGTGAATGTAGATTTGTAACTGTGGTTACTACAAATGTGATCTGGTATGCAATGGAAATGATTGCACACAAACATGCAACTCTGATACATACCGGATAATCGAACGGTGAATGAAGGGAGTAGCTTTCTAAAGAAACTGAGTTGCTACTTTGGTTGAGAGTACTGCAAGACAGTTTGGTTTTATCAAGTGAATAGATAATGCAAAGACGGGTGTCCTCTCTTCTTAGAGCAAATAGTGTAATGTGGTTTTCTGGAGAAGACACCGGCTGATCACTTCTTCAAAGCAAAGTTTTGACCTTATAACGATACGTAGATATAAAAATGATTCAACTCTATGCTGAGCTTATTTTCCAGCTATATTTCAAGTACAAAGAGCAACTAGTTCACCACAACTTCGTACAAAATCAAAACAGACTTCAAAAACAGAAGAATTGGTAGGTATTGCTTAAACATGCATATACCCTAGTGACATGCATAGACAATATCGCACTAGTTACTGTAACATGCAGTTCATTTTCAAGTATGATAATTTTACAATATGTCATTTTTAATTTATCATAAGGATCATCAACATCATCGTCGTGATCGCTATCTTTTTTATAATTATGTTTTCTAGTATTTTATTTTTATCACAATTATTATTTGCTCTGTATTATTTGGTTTTCTTTCTGTTTTTTTTTTTCCGTTGGTTTGTTTGGTTCTTGTCTATTGTTTTGTTTTTTGTTTCATTTGTTATTTTTGTTTGCTTTTTGCATATTATTTCAAGAATTTTAAAACAGTGAGTTGGAAGTGTCGAGATAACTTTAATGAACGAGCATTTGGTATCTGTTTCATACTCTTTCGCACTAATTTGATATGCCATCTTGCTACAGACAAATAATTTTACCCTAGCATTGAATAAAACATATATTCAACAAGATAGCTCTTTGCAGGTATGTTGAAGTTTTACATTCTATTTATTAAATTTCTAAGAAAAACCTTTTTAATTTTCAACTTTACTCCATCATCATCGTTCACTGTACCTACTGTTATAATCTATCTGGTATTCCTGATCGCACGGAATTGGTCTAAACGTGTCACGCGACAGAATATGCCCAAAAAAATTGTAATAAGAGAAAAGTAATCATAAACATTAATCTTGTGGTAATTACAACGAAAAAACACTTTGCTCATTGAATTTCAATCCATTCCTTTGTAGAACGTTCTCGATTTGTTGCAAGATACTCTGGCCAAGTATAAAGATATATCCTTTACAGAAGTTCAAAATAATGTTATAACCGAGCGGAAACGGATAGAGTTGATATACACAACGGCAGATGCCTTTCAGACCTTTGCTCTGAAGTATGGCTGGTACCACCTCAACGAATCAACGCCAGTGTTACGGAGGAAATATGAGAGAATTCGTGGTATGCTGAAGTTTGTTCGTCTGTTTGTTATGTTTTGTAAAGGAGAAGAAACTGAACATCTTAAATGACAAACAAAAATAAAGTCAAACTAGGATATATTAAAAAAATGATCCTATAACACTAGAGGCGGAATACACGTTGAGATTCAAGGATGGGCTTGATAGCGTATGATGGAAATCTTGGATGACATACAAAAATGAAGTCATACCAAGGTGAAGCCTAACCTTTTTTTTATTTGTTTAAGCTACTAATACCTCTTTCAAATTTTTGGTAACTTATTCATAACACAATATGTTTTAAGTATCTACTGGTGTAAGTACTACAGACTCATCATAGGCATACATAACTAATCCCATAGCACTAGAGGCGGAATGCATGTGGAAGTTCAGGGATGAACTCGATCTTGTATCATACTTATATTGCGCATTGAATATTACAAATATTTATTCAATAACATTCTCATGATATTTTATGATATTTCTGTTAATATGTATTTTTAAGCTTCATCATTCCTCCTTTATAACAGTTCGTATTCGGAAACGTCTAAGACGAGATTTTGACGACTTTCACCTCGGTGAATCATCAAGTGAAACTGTTAACATCCCATCTGAAAACTTTAAAAGAAACGGTAGGTAACTGACCTTGATGAGACGAGAAGCAACTTGACTCTGATTTTGAGCTTAGCGAGGAGATTTTCTTTTTGTTTTTGTTTTTTTGTTGTTGTTGTAGCGTTTCCAGGCAAACAGGTTCCATGAATATTATATTTAGATCTACGAAGCTTCCGGTAGTTTTTTCTATCAGTGAGTGGGGCTGGAGGGAGGAAAAACATCTCAGAATATAAATATGCAATCCTTTTACTTGTAAAGTTCAACCACCCACTGAAAATAAAACTCTATCCCACCAATGTAGCAAGTGACCTTTTCTAAAGAGAAACTCTTCTGATAAATTCAAGGAAAATAACAATGGGCCATGTACTGCAGAATGCTTTGAAGCTTTCGAAAAAGTCATCAATTTTCTCACAGAAGAGTATCTTTTATGTTGTTTTCATTGCCACCTCTACCTGCACATGGAGTACGATTTACTCGCAGTCCATTCAACTCACGGATACATTTTGAACTGCTTCTATGTTTTTGCTTAAAGGTTCAGTGATTGTCGTCATCATATACAAAGACCTACATGAACTGTTAAGAAGGAGAGAATTAAATAACGCTGACTTAAAGAAAAGGAGGCAATATTTTCTGTACGTTTATGTTCATTACGATTAGAAATCATTGATTCAGAAACTGTCCATAAAATCTGTGACTTCCTGGGTGTAGTGTAGTGTAATGCGTTACATAATGTCACATAGCGTAACTACTGTAAGGAATTTCCAATCATGCCGTAAATCTACTCTCGTGAGTAAAAGTAAAATAACTCTTTACGGTTATTTTACGCTAAATATATCATCTTGATTATTGAATAAAATACAGTTGAATTAGAGGAATGATAGTGTTTCGCGTTTGGGAATTATATTCTGCCTCGCACCTTTCTTATTCATGGCACAGCATCTAGATGACAACTACGATGAAAGAGGCGATGGCAGAAGGAAGAAAAAAGACCCACTGGCAATTATTTTTCAATGATAGTGGTGGTCAGATAAACAAAATGATAAGTTTTAGCCCTTCCATGAATTGCACCTGAGGAAGACTGCTACTAAACCAATAAAACCACTCGGGAGCGAAAAAGCCGTTAAAGGCATTATTCCTTCTTCTGCACTGGCTAGCGTCTACCCTGATATTTTTTTTTTTTAATTGGCTCAATAGAGATAATCATATTGGGCCTATTGGATTATTTCCTAAAGCGAACCCTACTCGATGGTTTTATTTCTTTAACATTCAGGCGTCTTAACAGCTTGGTAATGGCTGTCGCAATGGATCCGAAGCCAAGACGTTTGATACGAAATGTCGTCATGAGGTTTAGAAATCAAAAGGTAAAAAAATCTACTTAGAATTGAAATAATATGAAATACATGATGAAATATTTCAACGAATGAAAAAACGAAAAAAAAGGTACATTGAGAGAAAACTATACTTTTAATGATTAGCTGTTCTTGAATTTTTTACTGTTAGTCTGAATGAAACAGTATCTTATTCATTAGCTTCTTGACGCCGCCAGAAATTGTGTGTATTGGAAAGTGTTTGATTCCAAAAGGTAAGAATAACTATTCTGTGGTAGCCAGCAGTATTTTATAGTACTAAATCAAAACTTTTGTCCTCGGCGAACGTGTTCATTGTATGACCTAAAACATGTTTAGCGATTGTCTAATAAAATTAAAATGCCCCAGGCAGTCGATTCATGGCACATCGATTCTTAAGCTTCATGTGAAAACTTAGTCAATTATATTATCTCATTTTATCTAATTTTTATTGCCTAGTTTTCCATTTAATTTCCCTCTTTTTGGATTATTCGGAAAGACTTTGATATAACGGATGTCTTGGTGGCCATCTTAGATAATGTTATGCTTAGTGTAAGCCGAAGTACTTAACCTTCTCATCCATTGCCCCTGCGTTCCATTGGCTCATCTTCCTAACCTTGCATAATGAATTGGACGCTATCTTTTAAAAGATGAGTGATTTCAAATGGCTGAGTCGTAGCAGGAACCGAAATGCGCCTCACGATTCCTTCTTTGTTTAAACACCAGCAAACGGGCGACTGAAAAGACAGGCTAATTAACTTAGATGACTCCAAGCAGCAGAACCTACTCTCAATAAATAGTTAAGGGAAAATGTCTCACATATTCGTCGTTTCATGCATAAAGCTAACATGTCGCTTGTTTTTAGTATTGACGGGTGGTCAGATGAGGGATGTCACGTATCTAAAAGAAAACAAGAGTACACAGAGTGCAGCTGCAACCATCTGACTCACTTTGCAGATATTTTCGACTTTGGCAGCGCTTCAGCAGAGGTAATGATGTTTGTCTGTTCATCTGGTATCATGAGTGATGATGTTTCACTGTGGCCATATTTATTTAAAGGCGGGAAGATAAGTCATTTTTTATGAACGGAGCTGTTATGCTACTTTAAAATGGAAATAAAAGTAACAAATAAACAAAATTGAAACATTTCTTTCGGATGATATCAATTTCGTCATCACTATCATTTTGCTTTTCTTTTGCCCGTTGTTACGATGACAAAATAGACGACAGAGAAAGATGAGAAGATCTTGACGATTCTCACCTACGTGGGACTGATCTTGTCGCTCATTGGAATAATTCTTACTTTAGCTTCCTATGCTCTCCTCACGTAAGTAAAACGTTTTTTTTTTCTGTTATGGAATTATTTTACTACACTTGGTATTCTCCAACTATGACCTGTTTAGTTTTAGCTTGATTTCTCTTATCTTAGTTCATTTCCTTTTCGTTTGTGATACTTTTGTATAGTTTCTTACTTAATATAAATAATATATATCCACTTTCCTCTTTATGTCTATCAATGCAACCTGTATTTCTTTTCTTTATCACCAGCGATGTGCATCAGCCGCTGTCTCAAGTGAGGTTAAGTCTCGTTGCCTCACTGGGACTTGGCCAGATAATGTTTCTTGCTGGGATAAATGCCACACAGGATAAAGTAAACGCTTGGTTTTTTTTTTGTTTTGTTTTTTGTATTGTTTTTGATTATTGATTTTTTTTTGTTTTTAAAAAAGTACAACTTAAAACAAAGTCAGTAAAAGCTTTTTTAACTATCTGGCAGTGAATTCATAGGAGGAGTCTTAGCTCTAGTCGCATTTTTGAGGATTTGAACAGATTTATGTTTCTTGTGATTAGTATTGATCACAGCTCGACAGAAAGGGGGTAGGAGGGGGGTTGAGAAATTGTCATGGGAAACAGGTATTTATGAAGTAACAGATTCATGTTGGCATGACCAAGACCTACTAAATAAAAATTTAACTTGTGGGGAAAATAAAGGCTATATTTGATATAAAATATCGAAAGCTATTAAAAAACCTTTTTAAAAGGAATCCTAATAGAAATAGAAATAGAACAGTTACTGTTCTTAAAAGCTCAGTCTACTTTTGATTTGCAGGGTGTTTGTGTCGCAGTGGCAGCCCTGATGCAATACTTTCTCATGTCAGCCTTTTGCTGGATGCTTGTTGAAGGAATTTATCTTTACCTATTTGTCGTCAAAGTTTATAATATAAATGAGAAGATGGCCATGTACCATGCTTGTTCTTGGGGTAAGCTCTTCTACTATTGCAACAATTACTAAAGGCAATATCAAGTTTTCGTTATCAAAATGATATTGAAACGTGGTGATTTCACTGTCTTTAAAACTTTGCTTTTCGTTGATTGTAGCTTTTCCAGCTGTTATGGTCAGTATTTCGCTGATAATTTCTTCAGCGAGGGACGAAATCAGTAGTTTTGTCAGCGAAGAATAGTAAGTATCCCTATCTATTTATTTAAGTTACATTATTTTTTTTTTTGGAGACAATTCAGCCCACTTCAGCTTTAAAGCTGGTTCATTTGGGAACTATTTATAAGATAACACGACCACACCACAACGCCAGGAGCCACGTTCTCTACTCCCTGCAAGAAATGAGTGGGTTCTGTAACGTGCCCTGCTAACCAGCACAGGGAAGATGCAGGAGACGGGGCCTACAGTTTATCGTCCTTATTCGAGAACAATAGAATGTCTAACCATTCGCGGATGTCATAGCAAAGGCGACACATTCTCCTCTCCCTCTTCTCTTCTACTTCAACTCGCCATTTACACCTTTGTGTGATGGCTTGATTCAACTTCAAGACTAATATAATTATGTAATTTGTGTTGTGAATAAGCTGCTGGCTCTCTAACGCAAACCATTCTATCTGGATATTTGCTGTTTTTGTTGTGACAGTGGAAGTTGTAAGTAGATCACAGTTTTTAATCATAACTGATAGTCTCCCTAACATTTGCACAATCCAATTATTCTTAGGAGGAGGCTTTTGAATCAATACCAGTGGGCCAAAGCTATTCTATATGACAGTCTAAAAAAGGCCTGTTTGCTGTGCGGTCTCAGCTAAAAAAATGCATTTTCTTTATTTGTCTGAATCTAACGTTGATATCTCAATCATAAATTAGGAAAGAAGCACACGAACACAATAGCTCTCCAAGACCGTTGATTGCAAGGGCTTTCGGGAAAAGGGCCTACTGACTTGTAGACAACACTCAGCTCGAATCAGATGGCGACTTCCAATCAAATTGCCGAACAATTTTCCTAAACTGAAATATCAATCTGCTTAATATTGAATAAAATTTCAACTTGAATATTGCACTCTGGTGTTCTGATGGGTTCAATGAACTCCAGTTATTAGCTGATATTGCGAGTCACCTTATATGGTAATGCATTACAACAATGATTGCATTAGCACTCGTTGGATAAGAAATAGGTTATAGCCAACTCAGGGCTACGCGCCTCGTTGGCTTTCTACCATCTCAGTCATATCCATGTTTAGGGTATTTTAAATATTACTACTTTGTAGCTTAACTTGCTAATTATGGCCAGAGTTGTAAAAGAAATGTCCGGAAGACAGTCAGCTCCAGAAAATCATCAGATACGGTAAGAGTAAACATAAACGTCAGGGACTGGAAAATGATAACACTAACATTAACAACAATAATGACAACAACAAAAAACGGCTTGTTCGTTAATTCCTCTCATTTTGTTTTGCATCGCTTTTTTATTGTTTTTTTTTTTTGTTCCTTTTTTGTTATTTCTTTTTTTTGTTACTGTTTGTTTTACTGTTCTTTCTTTTATTTTACAGACTTTGCATCAAGACATCTGTAGTAATGATTCCCTTACTGGGTGTCACGTGGTTATTTGGTATCTTTTCGACGTTTCACAAAGCTTTTGCCTACATCTTTACCATCTTCAACTCAACTCAGGTAAGCCATTATTATGATTTACTAGTCATAATTAGTGAGCTCATTAAATAAGCAAACCTCAAAATTAACAGCCTCGTCATATTTTAGGTACTCGCATCATTTAGAGGTGCATCTTATTCTTTTTACAGGGATTTCTCATTTTTCTATTGCATTGTGTGCGAAACAGTCAGGTAAGTACAAGTAGTTTTATTCATTGTTTAAATTAATCTTTGAGCTTGATTTTGATTGCAATTATTGTCGATGATTTTATTCAAACTCCAAGCCATAAAAAGACTCATTATCTTAACACAGTTACCGCCTGAAGGTAATGCATGATGGAAAAATCTTACCGTGGTCGTTATTGTGGCTAAAGATTAGACGTAAAATTATGGTAATGATCGCATTTTACACTGTCAGAGACCATATTAGCCTTCTTAGAATTGCCTTCAAATGCGCAAGTCACCCACTGACCCCGAAATTTTCAATCTTGATAAGCAGCCTGGCCGTTTAAAGAAGTCATAACGTAGGTCCTTTTCGCTTTTTCTATCACTTGAGAGCCCTGTTGAAGTGTGACCCTTAGGCTACTCTTTGGAATATCATAACGAGTAATTTTCAGACACCTGTTTCCAGGCTGAGACTAAAACTTCATGATATCTTTTCCTTTTTGCAGATTAAAGAGCGTTTGAATAGAAAGTTTAACGCTATATTCCCAGCTTCAAATTGAGCAATCTCAAGTTTATAAAAGTGAAGAACCAAAGGAATGCCAGCATCGCACCATATCTCAACTATATACGGCATCAATAATCATAGGTGGAAGAGATTGGTGGCAGAGATTAATGAAGTTAATGGAGTGATCTGCCAGTCCTTTAGCTGTCGAGGCGATGTTCTACACGAAGACAATTTTTAAAACGTATTCGTAGTTCTAGAAACTTTTAATATGAGTTGTACTTAACAAAAAAGTATGGAGTGAACAGGGACCAAGAACACTATTGCATTCAAGTTAAAAGGGATGGAATGATGAACTTCAGTCATACATATAGGATGCCGCCTCTAAGAAACTTTCTCTGCTTTAAAATGTTTTTTTTTTAAATATCGGGCTCCGCTATAACGCTTCATTCACAAAATGGTTGCTTAAATGCTAGACTAGGAAAATCAGGCTTAACATAATTTCAAACAATCACCACATGGTTTCATTGAAGTACTAAAAGCAGTAAAGTCCTCAACCAAGATGGGAGCTGGTTATCATGTAAATTGTACTTATAGGATAGTTATGATGTACGTACAACTATTCAAACGCGACTAACTTATCATGTACGTATCTCTGAGAAATTTACTTCAAATTTCAAATTCTAAACTTTGAGCAAGTAAACAACTGTACAGATACAAGGAGCGATTTGTTTGTCCGCTTGTTTTTTTTAAGTTTTTGACTGGGTTCTCAGCTTCTCGTCATTTTTAATTGATTTTTAAAAGGATCGAAACAAGCACAGACGAATAGTCTTTTCCAACCATTAGAAAAAAAATTAAAAAAAAAAAAACCAACTGAGCATTCAGAAGTATGCAACCTTTTCCAAGATGACTGCCTATGACACCTTGCAGTTCTTCAGGTATGCTAGTGAACGGAATATCTGTGTTCCTGTGAAGTAGGTGTTTTAAGGAATCCCACAGAGCTATAAATTAGGCCTGAAGTGATTCGATCCATAGATAATTTAACCCAATTAATGAACACCACACGATTTTAAACAAATTTAAACGAATTTGGCCTAATTTAGACTGCGTGGCTAATTACATAATGAATGTGATCACGAGCTTCTAAAGTTTGGTGCCGAAGCCGCGGGACACCTGAAACAGATATCATGGAAAAACACCAAATGTTTTTTGAGATTTCTCCCTGAAAGGCTTACATTGGTTAAAAACTATCGTATGCATATCGTCTACCTGTGGCTCTTTTAAAGGGATACTTAAGGAATGATGAAATTGAAAGAATCTGCGCGCAATTAGTTAACACCATGAGAAAGTTAATTAAACGAGTGTGAAGAAAAGATTGAACTGATTATTGTTTCATTAAATAGTGGGGACTTGAGAAACACAATCGTCATGGAAACAAAATATTTAATGGAAAGAGCATTACGAACGATGTATGTGTTTTAAAACCTTGTGTACTTTCCAAGAAGTTAACTGCAAAATAAGAATACACGATCCTATCAAAGACTGGAAATAAAGCATACTTAATGAGCTTCAGTTTTTCCTTCCAAGTTTTTTATAAATTTGGCCATCTTGACCATTTGCACTTGTTGATATTCATCAAGCTGATCGGATTGTTTTGTTTTTGTTAGACAGGGACCACCATTTAATCAAAAATGTCAGATTTTAATGCAGCTCTGCATCATTTCAGGTGTATCAGTAATTACTCAAAACTATAGTCTGTATCAAAAACTCTAACTTAAAATTTCGCGTGGTAATGGCAATTTTTTAGGAGACGTTTTGTTATCGGTCGAAGTAATTAATTAATTAAGTAAAATAAACAATAAGGTGCCTGAATGCATGACACGCATACTCCAGTTGGCAGTTTTTCACCCGAAGCTTAGCCCCGCTGATCGTCTTTACGGCTCTGTCGAAGTCTAGGAATTGACATTATCATTCCCTGGTTAAATAAAACGGTGAAAACATTCGGTTGATGGCCTAGAAGTCTAATCTTTCAGTGCTGGATATTTCACAGAGTTCGCAAGCATTAAAAATGCGCGAATGTTTCGTATTTGCTCCGAAAATCGTGACTAGCGCCGAATTAAATGCTGCATTTTGGCTTTCATTAATTTTCTTCTTTTTATTAATATAACGTTTAAAAGATTAAAAAATGAAAGAAGTAAGAAAGAAACACAGGATGCATCCTGTAAGTCTGCGCAGGTTGAAGAAATTGTTAATAACGTTCATAAAAAAGAGGTCTTTTATAATAAAATGCTTGTAGGTCTTTTTAATTGTAAAAAGTTTGCCTGACGATCAATGCAAAGCAAATTATCACAAGAAGCCAAAAAGCATAGCACATATTCATGTGATCCTAACAGCGTCTGGCTCGGTATCTATTTACAAATAGAGAAGCCTTTACTAGGCTCTGTTCTGTTGCAACGCACCAAGGAAGCGGCTACGGCACAAATGGGGAGTTTTGTCTCTGCTCAGGTTATGGTAATGTAAATTACGACGCTTACCATGATTACAAATCTTCGTTTGGTTATTCTGTGATTACTTTCCGATTGGGTTGTTCCGAAATTTCACTTACGAAAAAAAGCAAGAGAGAAGTCCGGGAAATGGTCCAACATAGAACACTTTCGCAGATGGCGTGACAGCTTTAGCTCGGCTGTATGTTTTAAACTCTGATAGAGCACGCTCTTTCAACCAGTCCCTCCGTTACTGACTGTGAGGTTATCGCCAGGGGTTGTAAAATGCGAGGTAAATGCTGTATATCCGTCGATATTTATATTCTTTGTATACGGCAGAACTCGTAAAAATGTTCAGCGATGCTTCACACCAAAACGTCCAATAAAGTATTTGATCTTAATGAAAATATATATGAACCTATAGTAAATAACTGATGATCAAATTGAACGGTTCTCAGTGATCGTTACAAGTTTAATTTGTAAAAAAGTTGTTTTTGTGCAGCTTTTAAGGTCTACTATAATCACCAACAAGCGAGGAGTTTAATTGATATGCTTTTTTTATTGAATGGGAACAATTAACCGTTGCATTTCACAAACATTTGATAGTCGTGTTTTACGAACATTGAACAGTCGCATTTTTCAAACATTTGACAGTCGCCTTTTACGAACATTTAACGAGCGTATTATACATATATTTAACGGTCGAATTTTACGAACATTTAACAGTAGAATTTTACGAACAGTCAATAGTCGCATTTTACCAACATTTAACAGTAGTATTTTACTAACATTTAACGAGCGTATTATACATATATTTAACGGTCGCATTTTACGAACAATCGACAATCGCTTTTTACGAACATTCAATAGTCGCATTTTACGAACATTTTACGGTCGCTTGCTACGAACATTTAATAGTCGCTTGCTACGAACATTTAACGGGCGTATCTTACGAACATTTAACAGGCGTATTATACATATATTGGATCAATATCAGTATCTGGGCCGAAGGCACTATGTAACAGAGCCATTTAAATTCACGACAAAATGGCTTATATAAAACAGCACTAGAACTGAAACATCCCTTATGTAATCAAAGTCAAATGAATGGCCTTATGTAATAAATGTTTTTAAAATGTACGACCTTAAAGTTCGTAAAAAGCGCCCGTTAAATGTTCGTAAAATGCGGCTGTTAATGTTCGTAAAATGCGACTGTTAAATGTTCGTAAAAAGCGCCCGTTAAATGTTCGTAAAATGCGACTCTTAACAAAATGTTTTGCTCCTATCTGCTGGATAGCGAATTATTCAGAGGATAACGTTAATCATCCTTCGAACAACCAGGGCCAGGTGTTTTGAACAAAAAGAAGACAATATTGTTACGTTGTGCTTTCTGTTCCATTCCTGTTGGGTTGACTTTTGGGCTGTGTGTCTTGCAGATTCTTATATACACACCCAGCCACCACTGATCCTAAAAAAGATAAATCTAAGTATTTCCTTCAGGCTATAAAACAAATAACCCCGATGAGTGCAGGTTTTGGAAGCAAAGCCTGCGAAAACTTGTGAGCTGTCCTCCGTGAGAAATTACGTCAACGCTGTTTAAAAAAAAACATATACCTTTAACAGTCGCATTTTACGAACATTTAACAGTGGCTTTTTACGAACATTCAATAGTCGCAATTTACCAACATTTAACAGTCGCATTTTATGAACATTTAACAGTCGCGTTTTACGAACATTTAACGGTCGCTTGCTACAAACATATAACAGTCGCATTTACGAACATTAAACGGTCGCTTTTACGAACATTTAACAGTTGCATTATACGAACATTTAACAGAAGCATTTTACGAACATTAAACGGTCGCCTTTACGAACATTAAACGGTCGCTTTTATGAACATTTAACAGTCGCGTTTTACGACAACTTTAAGGTCGTGCATTTTAAGAACATTCCTCATCTTTTATTTGCCTTATATACACAATACAAAAAATATATATATACAGCGGTTATAGCTAGACCCAAGAACCGGGCTTATGGGAGAGCCACATACAGTCGAATTTTACGAACATTCAATAGTCGCATGTTACGAACATTTAACGGTAGCTTGCTAAGAACATTTAACGGTCGCATTTTACAAACATTAAACGGTCGCTTTTACAAACATTTAACACTTGCATTTTACGAACATTTGACAGTCACATTTTAAGAACATTAAACAGGCGCTTTTTACCAACATTTAAAGGTCGCATTTTAAGAAAATTTAACATTCGCGTTTTACAACAACTTTAAAGTCGTACATTTTAAGAGCATTTATTCCATTAGGCCATTATTTGACCTTAATTACATAAGGGTTGTTTACTGGTACTGTTTTTCATGAGCCGTTTTATCGTAACAACACAAATTTAAAGACCGATAAAGCGCAAAAAAACTGTAAAGCTACAATTATTTCAGGCTAGGTGAAATGAAGATCCAAATCCGTTATAAATCCACAATAACTTTAGCGAATGCGTACGAAAGACTCTTAACTCATCCAAAATGTTCGTATGCCTGTGCACGGAATGTTTGTGTTCCTGTGTGCCAAGTGTTTTAAGGAAACCCACAAAGCTAAAAATTAGGCCTGAAGGGAAACCGCACACAGAGATTTTAACCCAATCAATAAAAACTACACGATTTTCCACGGATTTGGCCTAATTTAGACTGCATGGCTACGTGTATAATGGATGTGGGCTTGTGACGTTGTGTGCCAAAACCGCGGGACACCTGAAACGGCTATAGTGGAAGAACGCCATGGTTTTTGAGATTTCTTCGCCGAAATTTTACATTGGTTAAAAACAATTAAATGCCAATCGTCTTCATGGAGTACTTCGAAAGGGATACTTGATGAAAGATGAAGTAAACAGAATCTGCCCGCAAAATATACAACACCATGAGAAAGTTGATTAAGCGTGTGATAGCGATTGTTGTTTCATTACATAGTAGGGACTTGAGAAAACACGGCGGTCACGGAAACAAAATATTTCTTGGAAAGGCCACTGCAAACGATTTATTCATTTTACAACCTTGTGTACCTTCCAAAGGTTTCCTTCAAAATAAGAATACACAATCCCATCAAAGACTGGAAATTAAGCAGCTGAGTGAGCTTCTGTTTTGATTCAAGTTTTTCAGAATTGTTTTGTTTCCGTTAGACAGGGACCGCTGCTTAATCAAAAATGTATGAATTTCATGCAGCTCAGCATTCATTTCAAGTGTAATTGGCAGTAATTTTTCGAAACTTGAATCTTATCAAAAACTCTTACTTAAAACTCAGATTTTTGTTGTTACTTCGTGCCTTTCTGCTTAAACTGAATACCTCAGCCTTTCAACATTTGTGAAGTTTCATCACACTGTTTGAATTTTCGCGTGTGTTATGACAAGTTTTAGGAGACGTTTTGTCATTGGTCGAATGGATGAATAAGGTTAAATTATACAATAAGTACGTGTCTGAATGCATGGCACGCATCATACTCCAGTTGGCGGTTTTCTCACCCAAAGCCCAGCTCCGTTGATCTTCTTTACGGATCTGTCGCGGGCTGAAAATTAACATTGTCATTCTCTGGTTAAACAAAACCGTGAAAATATTCGGTCGACGGCCTAGAAGTCCAGTTTTTCAGTGCTGGATATTTCTAAGAGTTGGGAAACATTGATAATGCGTGAAATTTTCGCGCTTGCCTTTAGATGTGAGATCCAAAACTTGTGACTAAGCGATCAATGGAAGGGAACAGTTTTCTAATTTTATCTTTGTTGTTATTATGTGCTCCGTTAGGAGCATGGCTTCACTGCTCCATGGAAGGAAACAAAGGTAGGAAGTTATACTCTCTTCTGTTCCTTAAACCTCAGCCAACTTTGATTCAGAATTGCACTAAATCATCTTTTGGCATAGGGCAGAAATGAAATTCTTAGATGTTTAAAGAAATATTATAGCGTATTTCTTTAAGGCGAAAGACTACATACGTTTTGAACATTCATGTCTGTATTGACTTTTATTTCAAAGCTAACCTTAATCTGCCAACTTTGAAGTCCAAATTAATTTGGCTTTTTTTCGCAGTTTCTATTTAAAAAAAAAAATTTACTTGAATCGTTTTTAAGGTCGCCTGCAGTTTTAGTCGCAACTAAGAGAAGCAGGAGTATTGATAAATCTTCACGCCAGGGAATGATTTTAGGACAGGTTACGAAAATCGATCAATTTTTAGCTGCTCGCAATGGGGTATTATGCGAAAAAAAAAAAAAAAAAAAGCAATGACAACTTGATGTTGATGTTTTCATTAAGCTCTTGTTCCAATTTTCTCTGTCAGAGAGACATCGAATATTTCGTTTATTTTAAAGAAAAATTGATGCCAACCAAAAAGCGATATTTACTTCACTTTTTAAAACGAGTTTTCAATCACTTTGGGGTCTATTGTACAGATATATTTTGCATTGAGTTAGTGGAAATAGATAGCTTGTTTTGTTGATTCAAAAACTCCCTCTTCCTGCATAATTTTTTTTATACCCATCGAGAAAGACAAATCGTGTCAATTCTTGGTTGACAGAGAAATCATTCTAGCCACTCAAGTATCAGGATCGTTATGTACCATTCAGATTCTTTTAATTTCGTCTGTGATTTAGGCGCTTTGGTGATATATGCTCGCAATTCCTGTCACTAATTTTAAAAAAATTTATTGTTACAAAAAGTCAATGACATTTGTCATCATTTATCTTGCAAATCCCTTGCAGACCATGGCTGCCGAAGTCTTATGTTTCTGAAATCCTTTGGAGGACATGCTTTGCAACGCCACGTTTTTAAAGAAATCTATTTAACCATGGGAATTGAGCCTTATAGCGACTGCAAAAATAGGTGCCTCATGGAAAATTCTTGTGTGTCCGTGAACATTGGTCCACCTGACAAGAATAGCCTTAGGGTCTGTCAACTGAGTGATTCTGATCACATTCAACATCCTGATGACCTTAAACCCCAAGAAGGATATTTGTATTGGGCGTCAAAGGTGCGGGAAAAAATGGATTTTACCTAATGATGTTTATTTATTTATTTTCGATATTAAAAATATTGCTGAAAATAAATCTGTCCTTGTAGAATATGTGCTCCAGCAAGCCTTGTCCTCAAAATATGATCTGCGTTAATGGATTTACCAACAAGAGATACATTTGCTTAATGTGCAAAGCTGGTTTTATGGGAGAAAGATGTGAACAAGGTAAAAAGAGAACTTTGTTTTTCGGTATTTAAGTTAATTCTGAGTTTTTTTTGGCCCTCTCTTCTTGTGCACGTCCAGTTGGGAATAAAAATCAATTAATTCACACAATCAGTTTTATTAGGAGAATTCACTTTCCATAAATTTGTATATTTGTATTTATTATTTTTTTTTTTTTTGTAATTGCTTCTATAACGTGTATAAATAAGTGTGTTTCATTTTTGTAACAGCTCCGGTGCTCCATGAATTACTTTTTTTTTAAAGAAGCTTTTAATATATAATTTTTTTCATCATCAAAATGGTTAAAACAAACAAGTGCAGGAATTCTGTAAAAAGAAAAACAAAACAAAACAAAGCAAAAAAACCCTCTCACTACATGGATGCATTCTTCTCCTCTAGAGCTTTCTTTGTAAAGCCCTAGATAGCAGTGGACTACAGTACGAAAATCTCGTAACCGTGGAATGCGCTAGACTATGTGTCTTTCCGCATTACCCAGTTTCTATACCTGGTCCTCTGTGATAACGTGAGTTGTTAACCATTCCCCTTTGGAATTCAAGAGAGTTATTTCTACTTCAGCGTTTTCTTTCATTTGAAGATAATTATGCTTGAGCGTGATTTACTATTTTGTTTGTTTGTTTTTTCAGATATAAACGAGTGCATCAGTGATACCGACGGTTGTCATTATAATGCAAGTTGCAACAACACAATTGGCTCTTACACATGCAAATGCAAGCCAGGATTTAGTTGCAGTTAGTATGACAGATGTTTTGATTGTTAATGAGTGCAACGTTTATACAGTACTTGTATGGATTCTGATGGGATTCGCACCAACCAACACCGCCGGTTCATAACCAACAATTCGTGTACGAGTTGATCAAACCATATTTTGAAATAGCTTGCATCATGATATACTTTTGGAACAAGCCAGATTTTCATGAATATGTTCAACCAAATTTCCAAATGTACAAATTCTGTCATGTTTTCGATTACTACTACTACTACTACTACTACTACTACTACTACTACTACGTTCTTAAAGAGTTTCAGAGTAAAAAATTAATTATAATAATAAAAAAAGGAACAGGCACACAAACAAAAAACAACGATAGATTACATCAAGATTTTACCATTCTTAATAGAATTAAACAACGTGTGATATGAAAAAAGGGTTGAAGTAAACTTTGTTTTTATCTTTCAGCATTCCAAGCCCTCTTTACAAATCTCAATGCCACTGGTAGGTATGGTCCAACGACGCTGGATAGTCACTACACTGGTCAAGATCATGACGGACAGGTTACATTGTCCGGCGGTATTCAACAGTGGAATGTGCCGTACACTGGTGACTATAGAATAGAAGCGATCGGAGCAGCAGGAGGATACGATCAACTTAACGAAAGTGCTCAATACCGAGGAAGAGGGGCGATTATGGTTGGAACATTTCGCCTAAACAAGGGTGAAGTCATACAAGTAATTGTTGGTCAAGAAGGAGGGATAACCAATCGGAGGTGGTCTTCTGGAGGTGGTGGAGGAACATTTGTTGTGAGAGGAGCCAATACACCTTTGATCATAGCTGGAGGCGGAAGAGGCTTACAAAGTGTTTTTTCAAGACATGTAGGATGTGACGCCAGCACACAAACAACAGGGAATACTGGATACAAATCATGGCCAGGGGGAAGCAATGGACATGGTGTGCAGACTGCTGATGACAGCTCTCATACAGGTAAAATTATATTGTGATGTTTCCTTACTCCTCATGGCCTTAGCAGCAACTTAATCAACTTGTACGTTTCTGGTTTCTATGCAAGATTAGTGCTCATAAGGTGGCAATATCGTTAGTAATCTAGTTTGTGATTGAGCATGAAAAGATAGGTCACAGTTTTCACCCAGTGTCCTTCTAGGCATCAAACACCTTTACATTCCTTAAAGTATCACTTCCTCTGATCTTTCAACATTTTAAAAACCCACAAGAAATTATGAAATTTCGCCTCAACCACAGAATTGAACATTGTTATACATTAAATTATCAAATAGCCTAAGTTGGTATCTTGGGAGTCTTCGGACCAAATGTCATGGCAATCCTAATAAAGTTAACATACCTTATTAATTCGTTCAAAGAAGGCACATTCACAAAAAAAAGGATTTAGGTTTTTTTGCTTTCCCGACAATTCACGCGTTTGGGTGACCACATGTCAAGCTATATCAACACCGCAAAAACCCAGAATTCCGACTACCAATAGAAACACTGAGGCGTCCTGTAGAGACTCTCAGCAAGAACATATTATGCAGGTTACCACCATTAGTAACCTATGACAGACCTTTAGTTCAATTCAGCTGAATGGCAATTTCGATTTCAAATCTTTTTTTTTTATAATTTTTAACTTAAAAGCGGCTTGGGCACGTCGCGGCAAAACTTAATGGTTGCTGACCGAGTGCGAGCAGCGAAGATTGCTTAAACCGCAAGCCTTTATGTGTTTCGCCACTCCGCTTTTAATTTCTTCTTATGCAGACAGAAAGACTTCTTTTTACTTTCATTTATGGGATCTTTTCCTTTTCATCTATATCTATTCCCATTCTAGTTTTAAACGCAGACATATTGCAAAGATCTCAACGGAGATGTTTACGTGATCGAAATTCAAGGATCAAGAAGTTTTGCCCTGAGAAACCCTTTGGGAGTCATTTATGTTTACATGTTATAATTGGCTATTCACAATTTGGCCGGCTAGCGAATTCAGTTCAAAAATATGCTTTTTTTAATAACTCGCGTGTGTTTTAACAGTTTACGTAAATTTTTTCTCCGAAACTTTATGTCAAATAACAATGTTTAGTTTTACATGGAAAAAAAATTCCGAGAAAACTCCGAAAATATTGGCCCTCGAAGGTCTTCCGTATCCTTAGATCAATTTCCATGTATCATTATATTTTTTCCTCAGGTGGAGGTGGGCAGGGGGAGGAGGAGGAGGAGGGTACTCTGGGGGAGGTAGTGGTAAAGACCTAGGTAATTCCTGTGGCGGTGGAGGTGGGTCGTTTAATGCTGGAAACAACCAACATAATGATTGTTGTTACAACTCTGCAGGTCATGGTCAGGTGACGATAACGTTACAGTAGAGTAAACTAACCATTAGCTACCAAACTTCAAAAAAAAAAATCAACAGACTGAGAGGGTGAATCAGGGCGTTGGAAGTTATATTTCTTTAACGTGGACATTAGGTCGAGGTTGATCTTCAAAGGGAAGTGTTGAGAACAGACTTCTGCCCAAGAGACTATTTCATAATAACATCAGAACAACTAGCATATCTCAAAGCTTCATTTCGATCTCCTCATTTTCCTTCGATCGTGCAATTTAGTAACAGTATGTCATTATGTTGGTTGACCTTCTCTAATTTGGCTAGTTAACTCAGTTCGAAAAGCATTGCACCGGTATCGCAGAGGTCATGGGTTCAAATCCCACGCAGGCCTGAATTTTTCGGGCCTTACTTTCAGTACAGCTTAGGTCGTGTTCATTTCTATGAAAACTGCTTTAATTTTCTTAGAAGGATGTTTCTTTGACAACAATTTTGGGGATTTTAAAATGTCGAAGCCATAAATGAACGAGATAGACTTAAGGTGTGTAAACTTTATCGACATTTAGAAAGCAAAGCTAGATATTCCTGAATATGAATAAACAACTGGTGCCAGAGGAATATATTATAGAGAGGCCATAATGTCGTTCTGTCACTCAGTTTTACCCATATCCAATATGTTATACTATAGAGAAGAAATTATGTCGTTCCGTTACCCAATTTTTACTCATATCCATTGTGTTATATCATAGAGAGGCAACGATGTTGTTCTGGTACTCAATTTTACCTATATTCATTATGTTATATAACAGAGAGGCAACAATGTCGTTCTGTTACTCAATATTACCTATGTTCATTATGTTATATAATAGAGAGGCATCAGCGTCGTTCTGTAACTCAATTTTCACATATCCATTATATTATATTATAGAGAGGCAAGAATGTCGTTCTGTCGCTCAATTGTACCCATATCCACTATGTTGTATTATAGAGAGGCAACAGTGTCGTTCTGTTACTCAATTTTACCCATATCCACTATGTTTAACAAATAGAGAAGCCTTGACTGTGCTCTGTTCTGTTATAAAGCACGCAGGAAGCGGCTAAAGCACGAAAGAAGTGTAGGGAGAAACACGAGACGTAGTCGAGTGTTTCTCCTCACTTCTTGAGTGCTCTAGCCGCTTCCTAAGTGCTTTATAACAGAACAGAGCACAGTCAAGGCTTCTCTATTTGTTTTATAATAAAGAATCCGTTAAATTCCCCAAGAATTACTTTCAATTTTCAAAACAAACTTTATTTCCAAAGCGAACAAAAGTGTCGTCAGCATGCTCTATACTCTCATAGAGCACGCTACAATAGGCCAATCAGAATCCCTGTTAGAATGGTTCAAATAGTCTGATTGGCTCTACAAGACAAAAGCTGTCAAAAGTGTCAAACCATCAAAGTTCAAAAACCATTAAAGTTCACAATCTGAGATAGTTTACAAACTAAAATAGTTCGGCAAGTCGAATTTAACGCTTTTGCTTGAAGTTTTTAATACAGAATCCTCAAGTGAAATGTTCAGTGAACTTCAGCCGAATTATGGCTCATAAAAAACGCAAGGTTTTTCACATGACAAGGTAGAAAACAGACTGTTCAAGGCGAGTGTTTTTCAAATGAACGACAGCCGAATTCACCGGAACATGAAGATCGCTCGGAATGACAGCGTCGCAAAACTCGGCTGCAGTGACTGAAGTGACTTTCCACTCAACGCATCGGAAAGGATATCAGAGCGAGTTCTTATTTTTTACTCGAAGGGCGGCCGATGTAGTTTCTGAGGCTTGCTTTACCCTGATGACCGGAGATCGTCATGATAAGCGAGCCGCGATGGACTTCAGCATGATCATATTTGCTCAGACACCGTCATGATTAGTATGAATTTTAACAGTTATGTCAGTTTGGTTATATTTTTCATCATTTCTGTTTTGTTCTATTTTGTTTATGAACTCTGAACTTTATATACTATTCGAGTGTTTGCTGTGTTTGATTTTTATTACCGTACTTAAGCTTGCAATCTAACTGAGCGTGAAAATCTTTGAAACTCAGAATGTCTATTTTGTTTTTCCTTTAAGGATTTTCATATCTGCTCACGTTTTAATAACATAAATTACGGCGCCTGGTATGTTTACAAACCTTTGTTTGGTTCTTCCGTTGCTACTTGCCGGCTCGCTTGTTCCGAAATTTCACTTTCAATTATCGGAAAAAAGCTAAAAAGAAGTCCCGGAAAAGGTCGAACATAGAATAATTTGGCAGATGGCGTGACAGCTTTAGCTCAGTTCTATGCTCTATACTCTCATAGAGCACGCCCTTTCAACCAATGACAGCGCGCGTTATATCCGAACTTTATTATAATATATTATAGAGAGGCAACATTGTTGTTCTGTCACTCAATTTTACCCATATCCACTATGTCGATCATAGAAAGGCAATAGTGTCATTCTGTTACTCAATTTTACCCATATCCACTATCTTGTATTCATTGCTTCGTTAACGATTATCTACGGGCCAGTCATTAAATGTCACTTAGGGGGAGGGGGGTAGAATTGGGGGGATTAGGTGGTTTTCAGGGGGGAACGGTAGGGGATGTCAGTCGTCACCAACACAGTATAAAGGAAGGGCTACAGAAAATTGACTGGCAATTAACTTTTAATGAATGGTGATGGGGCATTCGAAAATTACTGAGCCTTCAAGGAGGATTGGGTAAATTTGATCGGGATGGAGTAAAATCTTTTAACACTTCCAAAGGGGATAAATAATGACAGCCTTTTTTCACATTTGTTAGTTAAACTAAGCACAACTTAGTCGACTATGGAATTTGAAGTTAGTTTACTTGGAAAATAAAAATAAAAAAAAAGATTGTTGGAGATCATGTTGACAAAGAAAGTGCTTTTAATTGGCCGTAAGACACTCCTTCGAAGCTTTTAAACACAACAAGAAAAAACTTCTGCGGAAAAAATCTATCTGAACTTGAATTATGGTAAATAAAAAGAATACGAGAACAGAAGGAATGACGTTTATTAAAAAAATAACTGAGAATGTAGGAAATAATGCATGTAGGAAAGTGGTGTCAAAAGATAGAGATAACCGATGGAAGAAAACAGGAAAAAAAAAGTCATAAGCTATTTTAACTATGCAGCAAAACAATATACTATCAGTGTCCTTGAGACGAGAAGTAAACATACCCTTCCTTTAACTAAGCAGCGCGATTTTATTCGGTGGATTCTTGTCAAATATTTCTCTAACATCAGAAAAGCTCCTTTTTGGCCGAGTTTTAAAGACATGGAACTTTGGCTCTATATTTTTTTCGTCTTCCTGGTTTTTGTTCTTGAAAAAGTATTATCCTAAATGGATGGTAAGATTCTTTTATTGCTTTGAGAAATTAGATTTAGTAAATCATCCTAGTCAACAAGTAAGTAAGATGTTTCGCAATTATCATTGTAAGATTATTGATCTTCGAGTTGATATTCTATTCCATCTTTCAATTTTTAGCAAAGATTTTAAACTTTAAGAGCGTTTTCTAGGGCTCTTTGTAACATCCTCATTGAAACTGTGTGTTCCTAACAAACAAACTTATTATATAAAAATACAAAATATGTTTGGTACAGTTCAATACCAAACAGTTAACAACCTGTCAAATAGGTAAGGACAAAATAAATATTAAAAGTGCCGGCGAAGTGTAATGGAAGTCGGACGAGTCAGGGGTAAACTTGGCTCGGATTTTCATCCCATACGGGGAGAATAGTAAGACCCAAGGACCTGAGACGAGTTTTAACAGGGTTGCTCACTTTGCTATCGTGCTGAATTTTTTTCGTACTAAAAAAAGTCATTGTAGTCTCTTCTTAAGTTTGTTATCAACATTATCTCCAGTGGACATATTTTCATGAGGCCTTACGATATCTCCACGGGACACTTTTTGAGAAGGCTTTACTTCGCTAAAATAATTAAGGATCAAAATGATCATTACTACCTTTTAGTTCTTACTTTCGTCTCCATAAAGAATTTTATAGGAAAAACTCGCGAATAATCTGATGTAAAACTCTAAGGTAAAATTAAACTCCAACTTAAAAAGCAGTCTCACAATCTGACAAGTAAAAGTGAAATCCAAAAACATACTGCGAAAAAAAAAAGAACACACAAAAAGCAAAACAAAACTGCAAAAAAAAAGTTCAAAAAGCAAAAACAAGACATTCAACTAAAAAAAATAGGATGACTGGTTTTATGTCTGATTAAAAAAAATTAAGAAATCATCAGAGAAAGTGAATATTATAATGACTTTATCATTGTTAAATAAGCTAAGAAATGAATCAACGTATGTTTATTAAAATGCGATATCACTTTTTCTATCAAGTTTTCTTTTTAGCCTCCCAAGCAGTCAACTCATGGATGACAAGAAAAAAATGTTAAGAATTTTATTAAAAAATTTGGGTTGATGATCTTGAGAGTCACGTAGTTTTACATTCCGGGAATGTGAGGGACTCCGGAGGGACTACGACGGCAACATAGTTAGTTCCCCTTCCAACCAATATGGGCTGAACACTTAGAGGATGCAATCAGCAATGTTGATAGCATAATGTTTTTGATAGAAATAGTAGAGATGGTTAGCCTGTTTGGTGGTTGCCCACTAATCAGGGGATTTACTCATCAGTGGGCAACCACGTAACAGGCTTGTAGGGATGAACTTGTAGTTTCGAGTATTTGTCTTTTTCCTTCCACAATATATACATAGCTCTACTCCTATGTTTTAACAACCAGAAAATAAGAGGACATTCACAAATACAGCCAACCAGCAACTCGACAAGAAAATTCACGGAAAATATTGGCGGGAGCATAGAGGCAAACGGACGACCAAACGAACAAGAAAATTCTGAGAAAAGTAGATAATGTATTGCAATTTTACCTTTCGCTGAAGCCTCTCCAAAACATGCAATTCTTCACCCTTTCTTCTATCTGAAAATGAAATCATCGCGGTGAGATGAAATAAAACAGCGCATTCCAAAAAATCTTTCTTTACTTTCATGTTGCTTAATCTTGCTTACCTTTATGTTTTTGAACTTTAAGAAGACATTTCCCAGCAATTTTTTTTGGTTTAGGTTCCATTGCTACCATTATTATTTTGTTACCCAAATATCTGTGTACAAAATGATTTTGAAAATGAACCAGATGGAGACACAAATATGGTGGTTTAAAAGAATGGTAGCGGTGGTGACGATAGCAAACTATTTGCACATTCTAGCCGATATTCTCTACGTAGGGAAGATAACGCCAGTCGATGCTATCCAGCAGATAAGTGTTCACAAAATGTTTTGCTCCTATCTGCTGGATAGCGAATTATCCAGTGGATAACGTTAATCACCCTTCGAACAACCAGGGCCACGTGTTTTGAACACAAAGAAGACAGAAGAAGTTGGGTTGACTTTTCGGCAGTATGTCTTGCAGATTCTTTTATACACACCCAGCCACCACTGATCCTAAAAAAGATAATTCTATGTATTTCCTTCAGGCTATAAAACAAATAAACCCAATGAGTGCAGGTTTTGGAAGCAAAGCCTGCAAAAACTTGTGAGCTGTCCTCCGTGAGAAATTACGTCAATGCTTTTTAAGAAAAACATATACATTTACCGGTCGCATTTTTACGAACATTTCACGGTCGCATTTTTACGAACATTTAACAGTCGCTTTTTACGAACATTCAATAGTCGCATTTTACGAACATCTAACAGTCACATTTTATGAACATTTAAAAGTCGCATTTTGCGAACATTTAACGGTCGCTTGCTACAAACATATAACAGTCGCATTTTATGAACATCAAACGGTCGCTTTTACGAACATTTAATAGTCGCATTTTAAGAAAATCAAATGGTCGCCTTTACGAACATTAAACGGTCGCTTTTACGAACATTTAAAAGTCGTATTTTAAATACATTAAACATTCGCGTTTTAGGACAGATTTAAGGTCGCACATTTTAAGAACATTCCTCATCTTTTATCTGCCTTATATACACAATACAAAAAAAATTATTTACAGCGGTTATAGCTAGACCCAGGAACCGGGCTTATGGGAGAGCCACATCTATTACATAAGGCCATTTATTTGACCTTGATTACATAAGAGTTGTTTACTGGTACTGTTTTACATAAGCCGTTTTATCGTAAAATTATATAGCTCTGATACATAGCGCCTTCGGCCCAGATACTGATATTGATCCACTTCTAGTAACAACACATATTTAAAGACCGATAAAGCGCAAAAGTTAAAAGTTAGAATTATTTCAGGAGAAGTGAAATAACATAACAATCCGGCTCCGTCATAAATCCACAATAACTTTAGCGAATACGTACAAAAGACTCTTATTTCCTCCAAAATGTTTGTATGCCTATGCACGGAATGTCTGTGTTCCTGTGTGGCAGGTGTTTTAAGGAAACCCACAAAGCTAAAAATTAGGCCCAGAGGGAAACCATTCACAGAGATTTTAACCCAATCAATAAAAACTACAGGATTTTAAACGGAATTGGCCTAATTTAGCTAACTGCATTATGGGTGTGAGCTTGTAACGTTGTGGGCCGAAGCCGTAGGACACCTGAAACGGCTATAGTGGAAGAACGCCACGGTTTTTTTGAGATTTCTCCGCGGAATTTTTACATTGGTTAAAGACAACTGAACGCCAATCGTCTTCTTGAAGTACTTCTAAAGGGATACTTGATGAAAGATGAAGTAAACACAACATGCGCGCAAAATATATAACACCATCTGAAAGTTGTTCAAGCGCGTGATAGCGATTGCTGTTTCATTAAATAGTAGGGACTTCAGAAAACACGGAAGTCGCGGAAGAAAAAATTTATTGGAAATACTATTGCAAATGATGTATTCATTTTAAAACCTTGTGTATTTTCCAAAGGTTTCCCGCAAAATGAGATTACATAATCCATTCAAAGACTGGAAGTAAAGCATGCTGAGTGAGCTTCTGTTTTAATTCAAATTTTTCAGAATTGTTTTGTTTCCGTTAGACAGGGACTGCTGCTTAGTCAAAAATATATGATTTTAATGCAACTCAGCATTCATTTCAAGTGTAATCGGCAGTTATTTCTCGCAACTAAAATCTCTATTAAAAACTCGGAATTAAAACTCAGATATTTGTTGTTGTTTCGGGCCTTTCTGCCGGAATACCTCAGCCTTTCAACATTTGCGTTTGCTTTGCGTTTGTCATCAAACTGTTTGAATTTTCGCGTGTTATGACAAGTTTTTGCTATTGGTCGAATGTAAGAATTAAGTTAAATCATGCAATAAATAGGTGTCTGAATGCATGGCAAGCAGCAGTTTTCTCACCCGAAGCCCAGCTCCGCTGATCTTCTTAACGGATCTGTCGCAGGTTAAAAATTAACATTATCATTCTCTGGTTAACAAAACTGTGAAAATATTCGGTCGACGGCCTGGAAGTCCAATTTTTCAGTGCTAGATATTTCTAAGAGTTGGGAAACATTGATAATGCATGGAATTTAGTGCTTGCCTTTGGATGTGAGATCCAAAACTTGTCACTAAGCGACCAATGGAAAGGAACAATTTTCTATTTTTATCTCTGTTGTTATTGTGTGTTCCGTTACGAGCATGGCTTCACTGCTCCATGGAAGGAAATAAAGGTAGGAAGTTATACTTTTTTCTGTTTTTTAAATCTTAGCTAACTTTGATTCTGTATTGCACTAAATTATCTCTTGGCATAGGGCAGACATAAAATTCTTACCTGTTTAAAGAAATGTTATATCAGATTTCCTTAAGGGGAAAGACTACGTACTTTTTGAGCATTCATCTCTGTGTTTGACTTTTATTTCAATGCTAACCTTACTCTGCCAAATTTGAGGACTAAATTAATTTGGAATTTTTACTTATTTTCTATTTTTAAAAGTTCTAATTGTATCTCTTGTAAGGTCGCCTGCAACTTAGTTATTCAACTAAAAGAAGTAGGAATATTAATAAAAATTCACCCCAGTCAATGATTTTAGGAAAAGTTACGAAACTCGATTAATTTTCAGGTGCTCGAAATTAGGCGAAAAAAAAAACGCAATGACAATTTGTTGTTGATGTTTTCATTACGCTCTTGTTCCAAATTTCTTTGTCAGAGAGGTATTGAATATTTTGTTAGTTTTAAAGAAAAAATTATGCCAACCAAAGAGCGATATTTACTTCAATTTTTGAAACGAATTTTCAATCACTTAGGGATCTATTTAGCAGACATGTATTCCATATATTTAGTGGAAATAAGTAGCTTGTTTTGCTTAATTCAAAAACTCCCTCTTCCTGAATAAATTTTTATACTCATCGAGAAAGACAAATCGTCTCAATTCTTGGTTACCAAAGAAATTACTCAATAGCTAGCTACTCAAGCATCAGGATCGTTATGTACCATTCAGATTCTTTTAATTTCGTCCGTGATTTAGGCGTTTTGTTTATATATGCTCGAAATTTATGTCACTAGTTTTAAAGAATTTACTGTTACAAAAAGTTAATGACACTTGTCATCATTTATCTTGCAAATCCCTTGCAGACCATGGTTGCCGAAGTCTTATGTTTCTGAAATCCTTTGAAGGACAAGCTTTTCAACGCCACGTTTTTAAAGAAATCTATTTAACCATGAGAATTGAGCCTTATAGTGACTGCAAAAATAGGTGCCTCATGGAAAACTCCTGTGTGTCCGTGAACATTGGTCCACCTGACAAGAATGGCCTAAGGGTCTGTCAACTGAGTGATTCTGATCACACCCAACATCCTGATGACCTTAAACCCCAAGAAGGATATTTGTATTGGGCTTCAAAGGTGCGGAAAAAATGGATTTTACCCGGTGATGTTTATTTATTTATTTTTCTTGATAAAAGTGTTACTAAAAATAAATCTGTCCATGTAGAATACGTGCTCCAGCAAGCCTTGTCCTCAAAATATGACCTGCGTTAATGGGTTTACCAACAAGAGATACATTTGCTTAATGTGTAAAGTTGGTTTCATGGGAGAAAGATGTGAACAAGGTAAAAAAAGAACTTTGTGTTTCGGTATTTCAGTTTATTCTGAATTTTTTTGGTCCCCTCTTCTTGTGTACGTTCAGGGAAAAAAATCAATAAATTCACACAATTAGTTTTATTAGGAGAACTCACCTTCCATAAACTTGTTTATTTGTATTTATTTTTTTTTGTAATTGCTTCTATAACGTGTATAAATGAGTGTCTCATTTTTGTAACAGCTCCGGTGCTCCATGAATCTTTTTTTTAAAAAGAAGCTTTTGATGTATAATTTTTTTCATCATTAAAATTGTTACAATAAACAAGTGCACCAATTATGTAAAAAGAAAAAACAAACAAAACAAAACAAAAAAACCCTCTTACTCCATGGATGCATTCTTCTCCTCTGGAACGTTTTTTTAAAGCCCTAGAAAGCAGTGGACTACAGTACGAAAATCTCGTAACCGTGGAATGGGCCAGACTTTGTGTCTTTCCACATTACCCAGTTTCTATACCTGGTCCTCTGTGATAATATGAGTCGTTAGAATGCCCATTGGAATTCAAGAGAGTTATTTCCACTTCAGCGTTGTCTATCATTCGAAGATAATTATGCTGTAACATCAATCACTATTTTGTTCTGTTTGTTTGTTTTTTTCAGATATAAACGGGTGCATCAGTGATACCCACGGTTGTCATTATAATGCAAGTTGCAACAACACAATTGGCTCTTACACATGCAAATGCAAGCCAGGATTTAGTTGCAGTTAGTATGACAGATCTTTTGATTGTTAATCAGTGCAACGTCCATAGTAATTATATGGAATCTGATGAGATTCTAATCAACCAACACCACCGGTTCATAACCATAATTCGCGTATAAGTTGATTAAACCATAATTTGAAATAGCTTGCATCGTATCCTTTTGGAAAAAGCTAGATTTTCATAAATATGTTTAACCAAATTTCCAAATGTAAAAGTTCTGCCATGTTTTCTATTACCACCACTACTACTACGTTCTTAAAGAGTTTTAGAGTAAAAAAAATTAAATAATAATAGTAAAAAAGAAAAGGAACAGGCAATCCAACAAAAACCAATGATGGATCACATCAATTTTCTTTATTTTTCTCAATTGAATGAAAAAACGTGTGATATAAAAAAATGGTTGAAGTAAACTTTTTTATCCCTCAGAATTCCAAGCCGTTTTTACAAACCTCAATGCCACTGGAAGATATGGTCCAACGACGCTGGGCAGTTACTACACAAGTCAGGACCATGACGGACAAGTTACACTGTCCAGCGGTATTCAACAATGGACTGTGCCGTACACTGGTGACTACAGAATAGAAGCCATCGGAGCAGCAGGAGGATACGATCTAACTCCCAACAGTGCTCAGTACCGAGGAAGAGGAGCAATTATGATCGGAACATTTCGCCTAAACAAGGGTGAAGTCATACAAATAATTGTTGGTCAAGAAGGAGGAATAAACAAGCTGAGGTGGTCCTCTGGAGGTGGTGGAGGTACATTTGTAGTGAGAGGAGCCAATGCACCTTTGATTATAGCTGGAGGCGGGGGAGGTTTACAAAGTGTTAATTCAAGACATGGAGGGTGTGACGCCAGCACACAAACAACAGGGAACCCTGGATACCAATCATGGTCAGGGGGAAGCAATGGACATGGTGCACAGACGGCTGGTGATGGCGTTTCAGGTAAAAATATATTGTGATGTTTTCTTACTCTTCATGGCCTTAGCAGCAACTTAATCAGGTTGTACGTTCCTGGTCTCTATGAAAGACTAGTGCTGATAACGTGGCCATGTCATTATCAATCTAGTTTCTGACTGAGCATGAAAAGATAGATCACAGTTTTCACTCAGTGTCCTTCTAGGCATCTTTACCTTGACATTCTTTAGAGTATCACTTCCTCTGATATTTCAACATTTTAAAAACCCAGAAGAAATTATGAAATTCTGCCTTAACCACAGAATTGAACATTATTATACATTAAATTATCAAATAGCCTGAGTTGGTATCTTGGGAGTCTTTGGACCAAATGTTATGGCAACCATGGTAAAGTTTACATGCCTTATTAATTCGTTCAAAGAAGGCACGCTCGCAAAAAAAAAAAAAAAAGGTTTTTTTGCTTTTCCGAAAATTCACGCGTTTGGGTGACCACATGTCAAGTTATATCAATATCGAAAAAACTCAGAATTCCGACTGCCAACAGAAACACGGAGGCGTCCTGTAGAGACTATCAAAAACATATTGAACATATTCTGTAAGTTTCTATCCATTAGTTACCCGTAACAGACCTTTAGTTCAATTCAGCTGAACGGCAATTTCGATTTCAAATCTTTTTTTAAAATAATTTTTAACTTAAAAGCGGCTTGGGCACGCCGTGACAAAACTTAATAGTCACTGGCCGAGTGCAAGCAACGAAGATTGCTTTAACCACAAGTCCTTATGCATTTCGCCATACCGTGCTTAATTTCTTTACTTCTTACGCAGACAGCCAGACTTCTTTTTACTTTCATCTATGGAATCTTCTCCCTACATCTATGTCTATTCCCATTCTAGTTTTTAACGCAGACATATAGCAAAGATCTCAACGTGCAACCGAAATAATGAGATGTTTACGAAATTCAAGGTGAAGAAACCCTTGGGGAGTCATTTATGTGTACATGTTATAATTGGCTATTCACAGTTTGGCCGGCTGACGAATTAAGTTCAGAAATATGTTTTTTTTTTCTTTTTCCAATAACTCGGGTGTATTTCAATACTTTACATAAATTTTTCTCGGAAACTTTATGTCAAATAACAATGTTCAGTTTTTTCGCGGAAACTTTGTCAAATAACAATGTTCAGTTTTACATGGAAAAAAATTCCAAGACAATTCCCAAAATATTGGCTACCGGCTAAGGTCTACCGTATCCTTAGATCAATTTCCATGTATCGTTATTTTTTTTCTCAGGTGGAGGTGGTGGCGGCTTTTGTTCAAGTGGAAGAAGTGGAGCGTATTTCAATGGAACAGTGGGAGAGGGTGGAGAGGGTGGTAAGGGATTTCTTCAGGGAGGGGTGGGTGGGAGAGCCCGTTACAACGATGTCACTGGTGGGTTTGGGGGAGGAGGTGGGGCTTGGGGATGGTCAGGGGGGGAGGAGGAGGAGGAGGAGGGTACTCTGGGGGAGGTAGTGGTAAAACCCTTCAGGATTCCTGTGGCGGTGGAGGTGGGTCGTTCAATGCTGGAAACAACCAACATAATGATTGTTGTTACAACTCTGCAGGTCATGGTCAGGTGACGATAATATTACAGTAGAGCAAACCAACCATAAGCTACCAGACTACAATAGGTCATTATGTTGGTTGACCTTCTCTAATTTGGCTAGTTAACTCAGTTCGTAAAGCACTGCACCGGTATCTCAGAGGTCATGGGTTCAAATCTCGCGCAGGCCTGAATTTTTCAGGCATCACTCTCACTACTGCTTAGGTAGTGTTCGTTTCTATGAAGACTGCTGTCGTTTTCTTAAAAGGATGTTTGTTTGACAACCGTTTTGGGGATTTTCAAATGTCAAAGCCAAAAATGAACTAGATAGACCTAAGGTGTGTAAACTTTACCGACATTTAGAAAGCAAAGCTGGATATTCCTGAATATTATAATAGAACAAACAACAGGTGTCAGAAAAATGTATTATAGAGAGGCAACTATGTCGTTCCATTACTCAGTTTTACCCAGATCCAATATTTTATACCATAGAGAGGCAACTGTGTCGTTCTGTTACTCAATTTTTACTCATATCCATTATGTTATATTATAGAGAGGCAACATGTCGTTCTGCTACTCAATTTTACTCATGCCATTATGTTATATTATAGAGAGCCAACAATGTCGCTCGGTTACTCAATTTTACCCATATCCAATATGTTATACCATAGAGAGGCGACAAGCTCGTTTTGTTACTCAATTACACCCATATTCATTATGTTATACCATAGAGCGGCAACTATGTCGTTCTGTTACTCAATTTTACCCATATCCATTATATTAAAGAGAGGCAACAATGTCGTTCTCTCACTCAGTTTTACCCATATCCACTATGTTATGGGAAGCAACAATGTCGTTCTGTTACTCGATTTTACCCGTATCCATTATAATATATTATAGAGAGGCGACAAGCTCGTTGTTATTCAATTTTACCCATATTCATTATGTTATATTGTAGAGAGGCAACAGTGTTGTTCTGTTACTCAATTTTACCCATATCCGTTGTTATATTATAGAGAGGCGACAAGCTCGTTCTGTTACTCAATTTTACTGAGATTCATTATGTTATATTATAGAGAGGCAACAATGTTGTTCTGTTACTCAATTTTACCCATATCTATTATGTTATATTATAGAGAGGCGACAAGCTCGTTCTGTTACTCGATTTTACCCATATTCATTATGTTATACCATAGAGAGGCAACTATGTCGTTCTGTTACTCGATTTTTACTTATATCCATTATGTTATATTATAGAGAGGCGACAATGTTGTTCTGTTACTCAATTTTACCCATATTCGTTATTTTATATTATAGAGAGGCAACAATGTCATTCTGTTACTCAGTTTTTCCCATATCCATTATATTATATTAAAGAGAGGCAACAATGTCGTTCTCTTACTCAGTTTTACCCATATCCACTATGTTATATTATAGAGAGGCGACAAGCTCGTTGTTACTTAATTTACCCATATTCATTATGTTATATTATAGAGAAGGAACAATGTAACTCTGTCACTTAATGTAACTCTGTCACCTTATCCATGATTTTGTATTTGTTGCTTCATTGACGATTATCTACGGGCCAGTCATCAAATATCACTTGGGGGGAAGGGGGTGGAATTGGGGAGATCAGGTGGTTTTCAGGGGGAACGGAAGGGGATGTCAGTCGTCACCAACACAGTATAAAGGGAGGGCTACAGAAAATTGACTGGGAATTAACTTCTAATGAATGGTGATAGGTCATTGGAAAATTACTGAGCCTTGAGGGAGGATTGGGTAAATTTGATCGGGATAGAATAGAAATCTTTTAACGCCTCTAAGGGGATAAATAATGACAGTTTTATTTGCACATTTGTAAGTTAATCTACGCACAACTAAGTCAACCATGGAATTTGAAGTTAGTTTACTTGGAAAATAATAATTAAAAAAATAGATTCTTGGAGATCAAGTTGACACAGAAAGTGCTTTTAAGTGGCCGTGAGACACTGTGCCTCGTAACCTAGGGAACTGAATTCCTCACACTTAAGAATGTTTTTGTAAGCGGCTCTCGTGATAGGTGATTTCTTTAATAATTTCGAAGCAACAATGAACTGATACCTTTGGTGTTGATTGCTTTGAGACGTACCCTCTCAGCGTATCTAGGAAAAAAAATGTTTATTTTATTTTAAGTCTGTAGCAGAACAATGTATTATCAGTGTCCTTGAGACGCGAAGTAAAAATACCTCTCTTTTAACTAAGCAGCGCAATTTTAATCGGCGGATTGTTGTCAGATATTTCTCTAACATCATAAAGGTTCCTTTTTGGCCGAGTTTTGAAGACTTGCGACCTCGAACGAAAACCTCGAAATGCATCATTTCAGAGACTGAAAATTGAAGGCAAAACTGTTGTCATTTTTTAGTCCTTTGTTTTGTTATTATCTATGAGAAAATATCCTCCCTTTATTCACTTTTTTGTCTTCTGGAGATGAGAGTACCACAATCGTTACTGTAGAGACTCAGTTTACCAAATTTTCGTTCCAAAAAAAAAAGTCCAACAGAGTTCTCGCAATGTCCTTCAAAAGACATGAGTTTCATATTATGAGATCCATTGATATTTCTTTAGCCCAGACATAATGAAAAAATAATACAATCTTACATAATCAGTGGAAATAACTTTGCATTTGTTATTTGACCGAACTTACATCGCAAACAATTTTTACAGCGTGGATAAAGAAATAACTTCAAGTATGAAATAAACATAATATTAAATAAGCAGAGCGGACAGGAAATCTTCCTAGTCGACGAGTAGGTAAGATGTTTCGCGATTATTATTTTAAGATTATTGATACTCAAGTTGATATTCAATTTCATCTTCCAATTTTTACGAAAGGCCTTAAACTTTAAGAGAGTTTATAGGGCTCTTTGTAATATCTTTATTGAAACTGTGTGTTCCTAACAAACAAACCGATTAAATAAAATCAGTTAACAACCTTTAAAATAGGTAAGGACAATTTGGGTTTAAAAGCAAGGTATACACCAGTGGTGATTTCATCTTCAAGATTTTTTCCTTTAAAATTGTTAAATGCTAAGTAGGAGCGCTTCTCAAGTTTTAACACCCCTCGGGCTTGGGCTTTAAGAGTTTTTACTTTACCTCTGTCCGTAAACTACTGCAACAACTACTCGCCTGCTATGTAAAGAATTGACTTCTTTTTAAAAATTACATTTTTATTGAAAAAATCTTGATCGCTTTTGGAGGTCAAATATTCTACCGAGCTTACCGAATCGAAAAATCGATTGATATCGCATGATGCAAACACTGTTTCCAATACCCGTTAAACCTCTGTATTTTGTTATTTCAATAGAGGATCCAAAAAAATGCCGGGATCATCAATATTCGTATTGTCATCTCTAAATAACATGCTTAGCAACGTCTAAAACTCTCCGAGAGGTAGAACTAGAGTAATCGGATGTTTCATTGATTTTCTTTTTAGATTAATGCCGTATCTTAGCATTTCCATCCACTCTGTTCTTCGTGGGGGAACGTCTAATAGCAAACATCAGTGTGATTGCAGGGACACGTGTGAATATCATTGCTACCCGGCTCAACCATAACTGTGACAGCGTGAACTTTATTTTAGACATAATGGAGCAGAAGCACACCACTGTGAACTAAATAACTCAACAGGTAAAGAACATGTGAGGGATCTGGTGAAAGCAGCGAGCTACGTATACCATATGGAACGAATGTACGAGCTATCACTTATCAATGTCAATTCTTTGGCTTTTAGCATTGGATTAGAGCTGAAGGTATATTCTTTATATTTTTATCTAGAAAGGATTATGTATAAATTATGTATTATTTTCAATAAGTGCTTTAAAGGACAGTGCCATTAAGTATCTCTTTTAGATTTAGTTCGAAATAATACTTAACAACTACTCATCTGAGTGGAAATGGCTGGTGGGGGCGAAGTGGCAAGGTAGATATCCATTGCTAGCCAACGACATTGAGGTGAACAGTTGTTTTGGTGTACACTAATATGGCGAGATAGTACACAGAAATATGATTTTAGCTAATTTATTACTGCCATGGTTATACTATTTTCGGGCGCAAATCCTAAGCAAATCAGTAAGAGGTGAATAGAAACGGATATTTGGAGTTTTAGTAGCCAATCAGAGTGTCTACTTATATACTATATAAGTTTGTTATGGTTCCCATAGAACGCTCTAGGCTATTCAGAAAAGCTCTTTATCACCACGATCTTTTGCATAAGTGGGTCACCTGACTTCTCGAGTGGCGTTTGCACTTCCTCAGAGCAAATGAAAGAAATTTTAGGTAGCACATTTTTGGCTATGTGTGGAAAATGGAGCTAAGTTACTTTATTTTTCCCTACATCAAGGCATGGATGCAACAAGGATGCAAAACTCTAGGAAAAACCGGCACTCTTAATTTTTCTCACAGTGTCTGATGATCACTGGACAATCAACGAGGCCAATGTCGTAGGTCGTCAGCTTGGCTTCTCTGATGCATGTCAGGCTCATGGTTGTTCTAGACGCGGTCAGGGATCTGGTCCGATCTGGGTGGAATAAGTCATATGCCTAGGGACGGAAGATTGGTTATCTCACTGTAGACGGAATGAATGGGGAGACCACGGCTGTGTCCATCAGGAGGACAGGAGTGTAAATTGTACCATCTGATTAGGCCCCGAAAACAATTTTACATGTAACTTATCATTGTACCCATAAAAGTGTTTCTCTTGACCAGAATTATGACTGTTTTTTTACATTTATCGGTATTGCATTGTGCATCCGCACCATGCTTAATTTCCTCAGCGTCTAACTAAGTCACGATGACGAAATTAAGCTTAAAGCCAGTGAGTCACACGGAGTTTTTTAGAGTAGGAATCGAAATGTTTCGAGTGGGATTCATTGCGTTTCTGTCCGTAAAATTTCCTAATATTTGGTGGAGTGTTTAACATATCTGTGCCCTTCAAACTGCCAATTGACGAAATAAATTTATTGGCTCAATTTATAGTTAAAGTCAAAAAGCAAAATTTCTGAAAAATGAATCAAGGGCGTACTTGTGATGATCTTGACCACAAAAAACATCTACAATTCACCATGAATTATGCGCGTGTCATAATAAGGTTGAACTCTATAGACAAAACAAAAATAATTAACGCCAAACGAACAGAAATCAACACAACGAGAAGCAGAAACTTCTTGGAGTGTGTGTCTTCTCTCCCATGTATTGTCTGAGGTATTACACATTCATAAACAAATTAGTCAACTCTGAATAGAGAGTAAATAGGCAGAAAAAAAGGGAAAAATACAGTGCTGTCTCATAAAATGTAAGGCAAACTTCATTAGAGCGTCGATCTAACTAACCTTTTGTGTCTAGGTGGAGCCATATATGTTATTCGCCAGCTGGGAGGTCTATAGTGGGAAAAACTGCCAAGTCTTGAGTAACTCCCAAGGCCGAAGGCCGAGTGCGGTGCTCAAGACAGAGAGCACATTTTTTTTCCCGATACGGACCGACCTAACCTGGTGAATAACATTTTTATTTTTTTTTTCTAAAACTTCATGAAATTCCCGCCAAAATAACCCAAATAATTTAGGGCTGTAATAACGGCAAGATCCTCATTAAACTGAACTATTTCTAAGAGAGTAAATGGTAGTTAAAACAGAGATAATGCAAGCTAAAGAGATAGGCCTCATCGAAATATTTTCATTTGCGTAGCGATAAAGGTGATTTAAAAGGCCTTCAAACAAACTCTGAAACGACGGAGCGTGTAAATTCTTGTCTTTTTCTATCAAATAACTCGCGGCTTTCGCTCGTTGAATTCATATGGTTTTGGCAATGAAATTTACAGTGCAAATGGTAAATTGAACAGGTCGACTCAAAAGTGAACGTGACCGAAAGTGTATTTGAAGTAGGACTGAAAACTTCGCTACAACGAAAAAATAGTTTAAGAGAATTCAGACATTGAATGAATGAAAGTCTTTTCGATTAATTCAATTGTCAATAAATATCTCAGTTTTAAATTTCTGAGTTACATTTTGTGAAGGATTAAAGTTGACTGAAAACTATTTATAGGTCGCGAGTCAACCCATTTAATTACAAATATGCTACTACACACTAATTTCGAAAACAATTTTCTGCCGGCAATCAAAGAGATTTGAGAATGAGAAAAGAGACGATTAATAAGTTATTAATCGGCTTGATTTGGTAAAAATACCTTGCTTAAAAATAATGCACTGCCGGCAAAACAAAATATATTGATGGAAAATGGTTAGGAAGTTAGAGTTGTACTCGGCGACTCACGAAAGCGCTACTGTGCTCGTGGCCAAATATAACGAAAACCCAGACCGTACTAAGAACCAGTCAGATTGCAGGATTCGTTACCGTGCCTTCTGAGAAAATATTAAATATAAAATCTGCAAATACATTTGATAGTGTTGGCATGATATGGATTGTCAAAATAAAATGAATTAATTCAGTAGAGGTACACTAGATTTCTTGAGTTGTAAACGAAATGGGCGTTTTACAGGAGCTCAAGAACTATCTCAGTTACTAAGCGCTTAAAATGTTTAGCAGGTTGTATTCTGCCTCACGGCACATGGCACGACCAATTGGCGCGCTAAGCTAAGAGGTCTGGGTTCGAGCCATGGCTAGGTCTTTGGAAAAACACTTTGAATAGTCTCACATACAGTACGAGTGCCTCTCTCCACCCGCCCGTCCCTCTCTCCATAGTCCCTCTCTCCACTCAGGGATATTAATGAGTGCCAGAGCTCGGACGAATCAGAGGTAAACTTGGTTCGGATCATCATCCCATCCGGGGAGAAAAGCAATACCTAGGGAACTGGGGTGAGTTTTTAACGAGGTGGTTCACTTGGCTATAGTGCTGACTTTTTTCTACTAAAAAATGTCGTAGTAGTCTCTTCCTGAGTTTATCATAGACATTATCCTCAGAGGACTCTTTTTGAGAAGGCTTCGCGATATCTCCACAAGACACTTTTTGAGAAGGTTTTACTTCAAATAATGAAGAATCAACATAATCATTACTAAATTTTTAGTTTTTATTTTCTTCATAAGGAATTTTATGGGAGAAACTCGCGATTAAACAGATGTAAAACTCTAAGGTGACACTAAACAAAAAAACGCAATTCTAACATAAAACAAGTCTTACATAGTCTGAAAAATAAAAGTGAAACAAAAAAAAACATATTTTAGAAAAAAAAGAAAAAACACAAAAAGCAAAATAGAACAAAACAAAAAAAAAACGTCCAAAAAGCAAAAATAAGACTTTCAGTTAAAAAGTTGGATAAGACTAGTTTTATTTCCGATTAAAAAAAATCAGCAAAGAAAGTAAATATTATAATGCCTTTCTCATTATGAATGAAGCTACGAAACGAATCCACGCCTGTTTATTAAAATGCGATGTCACTTTTCTATTAGGTTTTTTTTCAGTCTCTCAAGTAGTCAACTCACAAATGACAAGAAAAAAATTATTGAAACATTTGGATTGATGATCTTGAGATTCACGTAGTTTCACATTCCTAGAGTGCGATTTTTTTATGGAGGGACTACGACGGAAACATAGTTAGTTCGCTTGTCAACCAATATGGGCTGAACACGTGGTGGATGCACTAAATGTCGTCTCTAAAAATTTTAGATGAGAAGAGACAAAAGAAAGGACATTATGACATTGAAAAGGAGATAGTGCTCTGCAAATATGTATATTGGTAAATATGTGGATGGGATAGGTTAGGAAGGTACATTTTTTATGTAATAGGACTATAAAGGGTGTGTATATATGTAATTACGATCCATCAAGCATTTTTGCTCGCCCACGATTGATCTAAACGCAACGCGAGACCGAAGATACTCCAGCTAAAACTGGTTGATATCTGAGAGTATCATCCAACTGATATTCCCCAATTTGTAAACTTAATTTCTCTTACGATAAGTCTTAGTTTCAAATTTTACTCAAGATTATATAGGGTTTTGGGGTTGTTACAGAAAAAGGGAATTATTGTATTTGTCCATTAGTCGTACCGGAAATCACCCAAAAGAAGACAACCCACGCTGCATACGGTAAGTTGTTCGTAAATATTTTTTCACGCGCGCTGCAAAATCTTTGAAGGATAATGAACACAATAGCCTCTATTTTGTTTGAAAATATGAACTGACATTTGTCCTTGGACATCATCTGTTCTTGGAAGCTCTTAGTTTTTCTCCAGATCCGCTCTCGGAAAACTGTTCGCATCTTGAAACAGATGATATCCGCGCACAAATATCTGCACATATTTTGGCGCCAAATAGAGGCTGTTGTTTACATAGATCTTTCTGATAGATTTTTGAATACGTTTTGAGGCAGGAAAGGAGGTGGTTGATGGGTAGTGAGATAGGTGAGTAAGTAAATAGATAACCAGGTGGGTTACTTAATGGCTGGACATGAAAATAGACAAGAAGGTAAACACGTGGGTAAGAAACGAAGGTGGGTAAGTAAGGTGGAGATGGGTTAGTAGAATGGTAGAGAGGTGAGTGGTTAGGCGGGCACATAGGCATGTTAGTGGGATAGGTGGGTAGGTAAGCAACGTAGGTGGCTCAGTAGGTAGGATGGAAAGCGGGTTGATGAGTAAGCAAGAGGGTAGGTAGGTAGGCAGTTACGTGGGTTCATAGGCAGGTTAGTAGGTAGGTAGGCAGGTTGGTGGGTGAGAAGTTGGGCAGGTAGCGAGTCGAGAAGTTTGGTAGTTGAGGACATATGTAGCTAAATAGGGAATGTTTATGTTGGTACTTTTGTAAATAGGTGGGCAGGTTGGTAGATGGATAGGGATTGAGATAAATAGGTGGGTGAGTAAGGAGGTAGGTCAGGAAGTAGGTAAGCAGGTTGGTAGGTAGGTAGGGAGGTAAGTAGGTAAGTAGGAAGGTAAGTTATCAAGTAGATGAGTGGGTGAGTTGGTGAAAAAGTAAATTGGTAGGAAAGTTTGTGGGTAATTAGGTAAAACAGTAGGTGGGTAGGCAGATAGGTGAGTCAGTGAGGAAGTAGGGCAGTATGAGGGCGGGCATGCTGGTGGGTGAGTGGATGGGTTGGTAAATAAGTTTGTGGTTGGGAAGGTTGATAGGTAGACAGGTTAGAAGGAAGGAAGGTAAGTAGGTAAATAAGAGTAATGAGGGTAGGGCAGTGGGACAGGCTAAGCAGGCTAGAAAGTTGTCATGATGACTCAAATACACTCAAATTAAACGTTTCCTTGAATTATTTTACAAACAGTACCTCATCTGGGGAGACACAGCAACAGTATGTACAAGGTTTCATCAAACAGCAGCACACAGACGCTGCAATTCCAATGCCAAACTCAAGAGCACCAAGGATTACTATGGTTATGCTGAAAGTTCTCAATTCTGTCGCTCCGTATAAGGAGCTGATAAGTAGGCCACCAACGGACAATACTATGGAAAATGCCATAAACAGGGCCGCCTTAAGGAGATAAAATGAAAAGTTCTTTCTTGGTCCGTCTGTAGTCAATACTCGACATGTAACAATTGAATTATTCAAAATCTTAACAACGGATAACAAAGAGGATTTGAATTATTTATTTTATTGAGATGATAACTAGCGTAATTTTTTTTAGTATTGTAATACGAGTATTTACACAGACTTCAGAATAAAATTAATTCCTGGTATACGCATTAGTTAGTCGCAGTCTTTTAAATACTGGTAGTATTGTGTATATGTTCACAATAAAATATTGAATGATATCCAATCACCGAATCGGAGGTAAATTTCTATCCAACACTGAGATTAAGAATTGTTTTTACTGAACAAGAACAAAAAACAGTTTATTTCTGTCCTTGTACCGAAAAATGATCGGAAACTAAAGTCTTGACGTACAATTTGGCAATTCGAAAGTGAGTATTACTTAGCAATGTTCAACTCCAAGCTGGCCAATCAGCGAGCTCAAACGTTTCGAGAACTTGCCTTTAAAATAGCAAGACGCACAGTGTAACAGTGTAACGCAATCACAATTTTTCAACAGCAGGGTGACCAACACGAATTCATGCATTTCACAGAAACAAAGCGGAATCGGAAGAACCAATCAATCACATCGTCAGTTCTCAATGACTTACGACTGCTTTAATCCAGTTTTCATTGGATGAAGGGCAACAGGGTTGGTATCTACATTTTTCTTCTGGTTCCGTTGCCATGATTTTCCTTCACAAGATTGTATCGTGTTGTGTTTCTAATTACAACTCCGACTCTGTCGAAAATGAAAACGAGCCTTAGAGGTTTTTGAAGTTAAGCTGTTTCTAAGAGATTTTTTTCCGCGAGCCTCGGAAAATTTGAAGGATTATAATTATGGTAATCTCTACTTGGCTCGAAAACATTCCCAAGTTACCGCCCTTAACCAAGATTGATTCCTCGAAGCAAACAGTTTTCCACGAACCTTGCTTTCGAGGCATTGTTCCTGTCTCCGAGTGTACAGTATTGGTGGACCGATCATTTCCCCACCAAATTGATGCGTTTGACTTCTAAGATGGAGTTTTTTACTTTAAGGCAAACGGTTTTGGGTGGATGGAAAAGACTCCAAACCCCTAAAGACGTTAAGTTAAGGAGAAAGACCTAAGACTCCGATTTAACGCATTTGTGTAGCCTTCATGGCCGTTTGAAACGTCTTTTTACGAAATTATTTTTGGCCGTAGGCCGTTAAGAGAAGAAAGGGAGACAAGGGCCGCCTCCACTCCAAACCACTCCAAACCACTCCAAACCACTCCAAACCGGAATTAACGCTAACCTTCAAAAATCTCTCCTAACTTGCAACGGTAATTGATCGATGAGATGTTGCTCTATCTCTTCGCTGAACTGAAGCTTCATCCCTTAAAAATTTTCCAAGAAAATCGATGCATAAAGGATGAGTATAAGTTTGCCAAACTCAGCGACCAAAGAAATTCGAAGCATGCAAGCTGTTTCAAAATTACCATACAATGCAGAAACTTCCCATGGCAGCCCACTGCGGTTCAAAACCGGTCATGATAAAACGCAGAATGCAGACCGGGCAGTCCGCACTTTGTCCGCTATAGAATTTCAGCTGTTTCACCTTGCGAGACACTAACAAATTCATTCATGACCTATCACGCAATCGACTTCGATAGGTACCCAATTTCACCAGTATTATGCTTTTTTTTTTTTTTTTTTTTTTTTTTTTTTTCCATCCTGAGAAAATTATTCTACGTATTATTCTACGCCTTGGTCGACGTTAAATGGAAGGCAAAAATATCTTTTCTGGGAACCGGTTTTTGACTTAATAATAAGAAGTGATGAGCAACAAACGAGCGCCTTTTGAATGTCGCTACATTTCTTGTGCGTCATGGGTTTCGTGCCTTGTTCAACACATTTCTCCTGAACTGTGATTCAACTACTCGAGTTTGAGCCAGATCACAGCACTTCGTTTCGCTTCTACAGTTTAAAACAAAACTAAATGCCTCCATGGCGGCTCGAAATAAAAGAAATAAACCTTCAATCACTTTCCGAAGGAACATTCTGCAAATGTGGGAGAGTCACTGATGTGTATCAACTGCAAACTTCAAGTACTATAGACAACATTTTAATTTAGGAATAGCGTTTTGCCTCGTTTCTTAATTAAATAATACGCTGAAGAAACTAAAATGTGTGTACTCAATTTTTTTGTTTATTTTCTATCTGATGGGAATTCATCATAGCCGGCGTCGACCATTCAACCGTACCAAATTATTCCGTCAGGCTCCAAGTTCTAAAGAGCAATAAATGCAAATCAACAGTGACATATATTTTCCTATATTTTCGATTTTTGGTAAAATAAATTTTAAAAAAATAAAAAATACCGATGAAACCTCGAGTCCCGTCTGCTGGTCACCTGGAAATTGTCCAATTAATTTTTATTTCACACACACTCGAAATAACCTTGTCAAGTTTCGTCAGATAAAAAAAAGAAAAAAACAAAACAAAACAATTTCTTAGTCTGCGCGGTCTGCACGATCCACAGTCTGCGTTTTATCCTGACCTGTCCAAGCACTGGTTGCAAACACTTCTAATTAGATCATCATTTTTTATCCTACTCCTCGTTCATTAACTAATATATCACCTACCCCAAGACATTAATGATATTCTTCCTAAGTTAAAAATTTTTTCATGGCTTAGCATGCGTGTATCAAGGAATGCTTTCTCGGAATCTTGAAAAGCGCAGAGGTTCGCGGCGCAAGGAATAATTCTTGATATATACTATATATCCACAACCATTATTCATCACTTGGACGGTTTATTTAGACCTAACATAAAGACCAGCTCCCGGTTGGCTTGTTAGCTCAGTTGGTAGAGCGCTGCATTGGTATCGCAGAGGTCATGGGTTCAAATCCCAAATGGGCCTGAATTCAGTAGTGTTCATAGCTGCCAGGATCTCTTATATTTGAGTCCTTGAGTGTGTATACCGTTCTTTGGAAATTATGATATTTCGATATTTTATCTTTCTACATTTGCAACTCTGCTCTACTCTCGTTCTAGATCATTCTGAACCACTATCCCTCTTTTTTTTCCTGTAACTGTAACTGAAATTCTACGACGTCAAAAACCGCTTCTTTGTGCATCAGATTGTCGCTGTTTTTCTTTAACTCAATCTTCTGTACATTAAATTAATAGAGTTTATCGTGCCCTCAGAGTAATATATAACCTAAAATATTATGAATTAAATCAAACTAAAGATAACCAACCTTAATTCCATGGTTTCAAAGCACGAAAAATTATGTCCGTGTCAATGATCATTAGCCAGGTAATGATGCCCCAGTCACGGTTACCCTTTTCTTTTCTATGCAATCTCGATAATTTATGCGACTGCTACGCAAGGCTAACTGACTACTAAACTGGTGACAGGAGTAATTTTTTCATCATATTTTGCAACTTAATGAGCGATAAAATTCTGGTCTCAATTTGAACGTAAATCGATTTCTTCGGTAGAAATCAAGTAAAGTGGAATGTACCAGTTAAGTTATAAGTGATAACAAGAATTTAATATTTTTGCTTTAAATATTTAACGACAGGAGACCTTTGGAAACCTTGATTGACAAAGGACCCAGCGATATATCCTTGAATGTGCTTCAGAATATGCAAAAATTATGTAAAGTCATCTTTTTTTGTTATTCTTTCCGCAGGGTGTATATCTCTAATTGCGCATGTTCCGGTGCCCTAAAAAAATAACGAGTAATACTGAGCCGCAAAGATCTCTGCGCGACTAACTGCGAGTTCCTTAATTGGCCGTTTCAACCATGTTTTGACCAGCCACGAACCAGATTCACGCCTTTTCAGCGAGCTCGTAAGCGTATATTGATTAATTCAAAGCAGCAAATATTTCAACGGCGATCCGTAATGTAATGTTTTTGCTCAAACAAGAAATCAACCTATTGTAAAAAGTTCTTTTATGTCGTGAATTTCTAATTTTTATGAAGACGAACAATACTACGCACCTGCTGCAAATTACTTTCAGTCTATTGGTCCAACTAAGAAAAAAAAATGTTGACTCCCTACACCCGCAATTAGGAAAAGCAATAAACTGCGAATATACACAGTGCATAGAATGAAGTTTTCAGGCATGAATAAGATACTGAATATTAACAAAACTAATAACATTCCGCCTGTCAATCTGCGGATCAAAGCCGCAGATAAAAAGATAAACGTCGTCTTTCTGTCGTCGAGGAAGGTGAATTTCCGCAAAGTAAAACTTACAGATCAATCGAAGAGGTGTCGGGGATGTATGGACGGTTGAATGGCAGTACAGTATTGCAATGAATTTGAACCGAAATGGAATTCATGATTAACTTAAAAAAGTAAACTCAACCAACTGGAAATGGCAGTCGATTGCAATACGATCGTTTAGTTAACGGCGATAGGTTGATTGTAGAAATCAACCCATTGTAAAAAGTCCTTTTATGTCGTGAATTTCTAACTTTTATGAAGACGAACAGTACTACGCACCGGCTGCAAATTACTTTCAGTCTATAGGTCCGACTAAGGAAAAAAAAAATGGTGACTCACGTTCCGAACGTTCTACCGAGTATTATGATTTGCATCTAAATCTAGCTAATACTAAAGAGTTTGAAATGCTTGAGGGAAATACCGTTCATGCGCTGCTCCCAAATACAATGTAACGTAACGACAGCTACTGATAACTATCTGTGTACATAGTGGCCTTGACGAGTTGGATGATAAGTGAAACCGAATCTAGAAAAATGTTCAAAACCTTTTTGAGAAGTTGTGCTCTGGGTAAGTACCACCTCTCTTATTTCCTTCAGGTATAACGTAGAAATGAGATCTATAGACTTGACTTTCTACATGCGAATAGTTTTTATCGATTTTGGGAACTTCCTGTGACACTCAGGCAAAAAAAACTGAGACAAGAGATTTTTCAGGTGGCAATTATCAAAGAAAACGATGGCGATTCTTCTCTTAGCTAGTGTCATAATGTTTTTCAGTTTCCATACAATGCCAAACGATTGAAAAACAATGGAAAAGTCATCGTTATTCATGTTGTTTTCGCTGCGGCAATCTGTGTAAGGAGCCACATGTAGAATAAAAGAAACACAATTATAGCTTAATTGACATCCTTCAAAGCTGTTGCGACAAGATTTGAAAAGAGAATCACGGACATTATCGCTCCCCGTTTATGCATCAGATGGCAGCCGGAAACATTAGAAGTTTTTCATTAAGCGACGGAAGTCGAGCGATTTAGAAGCAATCCTAGAAACTCTCTTTGCAAGTAGGGGAAGATTTTCGCGCTCTAGGCGCTTCCTGCGTGCTTGGAGACAGAACAGAGCACAGTCTAGGCTTTTTTATTTGTTGATTTAACAGGTATTAGGTTAGGCAGATGCAGAAATTAATGACCCGGCGATTGGAAAAAATTCTTCGATATCTTATGCCTGCTAAAACAAAAATAATAATTCAACGAGCTAGAAACCATTGAATTACTTGACAAAAGTAGAAATAACAATAGCGTGTTGAAATAAACCATAAGGGAATGTTAATGAGCGGAAGACAACTGCAAAAAAATTGATCACGTATAACAAGTGAAATCTCACGAAATTTTTAGCAACAGACAAAATATGTAATTACTTGGACAACCGCCTATCGTTTAGAGTCGGAGACTGCTTGACCAGTTTTTAATGATTGCAGTTTTATTTTACTAGTACATTAGAAAATACCATTTATTGAAACGTTTTAATATTAGCTTTGTTGATGCGGTTTATTAATTCTTGTTTTTACGAAGCAAAACAATACTTATCATCTATTGCCTAGAGCCTTCATTTTAATTAGTCGTTCAATTTAAGAAGAACCAAGTTATGACTTATGCCACGTCGAGAAGACAGCGTCCCATCGAGAGTTACGACGTACTTAGCACCGTGCGTGCATCAAAAGAAACTCGAACATAGAGTTCAAAACGCGTTAAAAAACACTGCATATGCGCTTTGGTAAATGAACCGACGACAACCAAAGAAATGAAAACATTTTACACCATTACGATATGCACTTCCATAAAACTAGAACGGAAAAGATTGTTTTGCTGTCATGAAGTTCTTATTTCTCTTCAATAAAATAATGCTCCGCATCTGGAGCAAATACTCCGCGGTTTACTTGGCTGGTTTACTAAGGTACACAAAAAGAATAAGCGATCAAAGCCTATGATATGCAAAATTACATAGTGCAAGAGAGTTCGAAAGAGTTTGAAAGATATGTTGCACATGCGCAGCCTTCGAGAGAAACTTACATCAATCTCATGAAAACAATTGACAGCAACATATCCATAGTTTGTATTGATGAATTTGGAAAATGGGTGGAATCAAAGCCAGAAAAATACATATGTTCAACGCGCTTTTTATAAGGTGCACGCTGAGTAAGTACCAGCTAAATTATATCTCTTATATCAGAATGCTGTAGAAAAGTGGTTTCACAAAATCATGAAAATAATTTTGGAAAAAGAATCAGGCTTGTTGGTAAGACTTATTTTGCGTTTCTTTATTTCAGTACGATGCAGACTTAAATATTTGAAAACAATCAGCTAGAATGACAAAATCTAATATTTTTAAAGATGTAGCGACCATTTTAAACCATGGTTGTTGGGTTATGACGGTTTGCACAACAGTTTTATTTCTAGCAATGATGTTTAGGATCATATGAACGCAGTCGCTTGGCTGTGATAGTGCTCTCGTCTTTCACCTGTAAAGTGGCCTCTCAGAATGATCGATGGTTTTTAATTAACTGGCCGAATACGGGCACTTGAGCTGATTGAAGTTGACATTAGGTTTGACAGATGTCTCACCGTTCGAGCCGGGCCGAATCGATATTTCCTAGTGATGGAGGTTTTATCCAGTTCTGTCTCCATTTTAATGATGATTTCTAGGCTTAACTTAACCTCAACCACTGTGATCTATTTGTGATCTGATACCTAAAGCTTAATGCCAATTAATTAGTCTTTATGACATCATAATATTAATTAGTATCGTTTATCTAACGGAAGAGCAAACCATGTTTGAAAACCTTGTCGCTACCTTTTAGCAAGGAAAGGAAAATTGCTATTCTCATCGCATTAAATTCATCGAAATATATGTTTTTATATCATAAATCAAGTTTTGGCATATTTTGGCATATTCACTCGGGATAGTGTCGATAAATTTTGGAAAACTAAACAGAAATGTCTGAAAGATAGAGAGGTTTTCTTGCGTTGACATAGACTTGTTCAAACACAAGAGAAAGTTGGATTGGGAGAAAGGTATTTTGCAAAAGGCTATCGAGGAATTGCATAACTTTCGAGAATTATCCTAACCTTCTGAGAATTCTCTTCAGCGCTTAGCACAGAGGACGTGTCGAAATTATTTTAGTCAGCAACACAAATGTGACTTAAAAACTGCGTTTGTTTTGGAGAGCCCGCATACAGCTCGTTAGCGTTGTTTAAAGATTGAAGTCTACTCTTCCGTAGCGTACAAAGGCCAAAAACTCAAAGCGTTGATCATTTTCTGTCCGGTGGCAGGCATTTTGACCGGAAAATATTTGCTCTCTTACATTAAACACGGAGGGATGGTCGCTATGTCGCACATTTCTGAAAAGAAACAACTACATGAATGGACCTTTTAAAGCGTAGCAGATTTGGAATTAAAAAATGTTGAAATTTTGCGCAATAACGGTCTGGTGTTGTAGCTTCTCGATCGGAAACAAAGTTAGGGATGCAGCACATGCATACCATAAGTTATCGAAAATTTATTTCTTACCCGCGGAATCTTGTCTTGTCGGAATCTTGGCGCCTCGTTGGTACACGTGCTATTGAAGAAGTCGGCTGCGCGTGACTATCACAAATATGTCGTGTCTTCTATAAACTTAGGGCGCGTTCCTTTGGATTTGTGGATTTGTGATTTAAGATTACACAGATCACGGTGTATCAAGTATAGAGATTTTCCCACAAATTAAGTATTTCATCCTTTTCCTATTTCAAGTTTTTTTTAAGGGGGGTGGGAGTTGACGCCTTGCTATTGAAAGAGTTTTAATCATAAAATCTGGAGATTACATAATTACTGCGACTACAGTAAGTCTGCATACGCGAGTGAACCTTTCTTGGGATATTTATAACCGTGAGCAGCGCTTAATAAACTTTGCCTCCTAATTTTTGAGTAGCCAAAGACATTTGTCAATACAACTCTTTTATTTTTTTTTATTAAATGTCTTTTAGGTAGTAATATCTTATTTTAAAATTCCCTATTTGTAATGAAAAACATACCGAATCATTTCGGTACACCACCTGTGAATTCATCTATTGCTAGGCAAACCGGTCAGACAAGTAACTTTTCAGCGCCAACACATGTAAAAACAAAATTTTTTAATTTCCCTCTACAGTAATGCTGACTTTGACAAAGCAGTTATATGGATCAGGTGAGAAGTGCTAATTTAAGACTTTAACAAGCATGTATTTACTTTCCCGAGATTTCAAGGGAAACATCGTAAAACTCTGAGAGATTTATCAGGATCAAAATGATTACTTAGCTAATCATTTTCGAAGTGCACTTACAAACCACTGTATGCCTCAGGCCTCAGAATAAATATTGTTAATTTGCTCTCACTCTGATCCCAGAACTACCATTTACGAATTAAAATAAATAACAATAGCATTATGAAAGCTGTGGATGGTCTTTGCCAACAAGCTATCCATGTTTTTTTGTGTTTAGTTATTCCCATTTTATAATTTTTTTTATTTTTTTCCCAGAATGCCAAATTTCATGTTTTGAAGATTCCTGTTACATGTTGCAAAACCAAGGACCGAATTGGAACGATAACAGAATATTATGTCAAAAGCAGGGGGCTGACTTAGTTTCCATTGAAACCGTAAAAGAATGGAACTTTTTAAATGACTTGATTAAAAAACCCAAATCGAAATATAATAAGTGGATGATTGGTTTGAAAAAAGAAGCCGGCAACTGGACTTGGGTGAGTGGAAAACCACTGACCATTTGCAAATGGGATAAAAACCAGCCAAGTGACGACGGAGATGTGGCAATAATAGTCAAGACGTCTTTCAATGATAGTAAAGTGGGCCTATTTCAAGGGACCCACGGGGATCAGCCTTATGCCTCAATTTGTGAATTTACCAAAGGTAAGACGCAACACAATTGAGTAAACTAGGGGTGTGCTCAAGGCCCCTAAGCGTATAAAAAGTGCTACTAGACCTTGATAAAATGATACAACCTTGCACCTTTATTTCCCTTACTGTGAGGAAGCTTCAAACCAATTTTTTCATTTTAGTTTTAAAATGGCCATTACTCTTGATCTACCTACGCCTGATAATTCGTGTCGATCATCGCCAAAATTTTCGAGCTTCTCACAATAATGAATGAAATATTGCTGCAACAGTGTCATAGAACATCGTGATAATGAACGTATTTAAGCTTTACCCTCGTGAGTAAATGGAAGGAGACCCACGTTTTAAAGAAATATTGTCTACCTTCGATAAATCTCCAAATGGATATTATTTTGAAGACTCGTTTTCTTATTTTGAAGATTGTTTTAAAGACTCCTGCTACGTGTTTATGGCCTCTGGATTTACATGGATGTTTAACAGAGATTATTGTCGAGACTGTGGAGTTGACCTAGTTTCCATTGAGACCGAAGAGGAATGGTTCTTTATTGATGGCGAGATTCGAAATCGCTATACTGCGGAGTAAGTAAGTAAGTAAGTAAAGCCTTTATTTAAAGAGGGTGGCACTTAATAGCCAAAGGCTAATAAACTTGTGGCCCTCACAACTATTTACAATCTAAAATACTGTAAGCTAAAATATATATAAATACAGTTAAAATATAAAATATGACAGGATTCGATTATAAGATAAAAATAAATTATTAAATTATGAAATGATGCAAAAATTGTTGTTCCTTAAAAATCTTGGCAAACATGTTCTTTTTAAAACATGCTACAGAATTTAGTTTCCTAATTTCAATTGGTGTACTGTTCCACAATCTTGTTGCCGAAACAGCGAAAGAGCGTCCTCCTTCTGTTTCTCTTTTATATTTAGGACAAACAGCATTAGTGCTTGAATATCTAGTGTTGCGGGAGTGCCGCTTATTATTTAAAATTAAGTGTTCATTTAGATAATTCGGCAAAGTCCCATTAATTCGCTTATACATTATTGCGCATTTATCAATCTTATGTTGCTCATAAAACGGGATCCAACCTAGCTTGTTAAACAAAGCAACTGATGGTGTCATGCGATCGGCA
>NC_142670.1:12690000-12692500 GCF_964200805.1 Pocillopora damicornis
ACTTTATACTTGGTTATACATCTAAATATTATCAATTGTTCTCTTTGATTCATAAAAGTTGATCGTTATTCACTTTTTGACTTTTTCTATTTTCTAGTAGTCCATTATCTTCATTATGGGAAACTCTACTGATTGCTGTTACGCCACTCGTCAATACAATCAGTGTTTCTTCCCGTGCATCCGGTCGTGTTCGTACAACGCTCGGCGAGTCTGATTGACATCTTAAAGCCTGAAAAGGGTGTGATCTGAAAGTTTCCGAAGTCTCTAGCGGACATCAATACAGACAAAGAAATAGCGAGTGCACTTGCATTAGGTGAAGTATCATTACACATTAATTTAAAATGATATGATAATATCACAATACTAATGTTGAGGATTGCTTTTCATAAACCTGTAGAGAGTAGCTAAGAAACTAAACAAATTTTTTTCCTTGGCAAAATTGTGCCTAGAAATTTTAATACTTAAAACTTGTTGCTCGAAATTAGAAAAGCCAAGGAGACCGTGGTGCTGAAATACATGGGCCACTGTATCCAGGCCTGATATTTAGGAAAAAATGATAAGCAGTTTGCACTGAGAAGTAGTCGTTCGGCTTCACCGTTGGAAGTCTGGACAAAAGGCTAACAGAGAAGACATTTAAAAATGCTCTGCAGGGGGGCCGAAGTTAAAATTCGCGTTCATTGACGGATCAGCGTTGAAGCTCCAGAGAGCATGCAAGAGTCCAAAATTTTCGTGCGTAGGCTTCAAGAACTAGATGAAAGGTTTGTAAACACATTCATTAGTAAGAAAGAATGAAATTTTTTACATGCCTTTCACATGCTCACCCATATGAAGAATTATACGAAAACTCTTTCTTTCCACAGGCTGCCTGTGTTACAATAGCAGCTCTGATACAATATTTCTTGATGGCCGCTTTCCATTGGATGCTGATTGAGGGAATTGATCTCTACTTCTTCGTTCTGAAAGTTTACAACATCAACACCAAAATGTACATGTATCACGTCATCTCATGGGGTAAGTTCATTATTTTACAACATGCACTGGAAACTGTAATCATGCTTTCGGATCGCCAAATATGGTGTTGTCATGCAGTGAAGTGTTTCGATTTCCCTCCTTTCTTTGTGGGTAGGTCCTCCAGTGATCTTGGTGGTCATTTTACTTGGCATCGCTACTGGAAAAAAAAGGAAGGGTTACAAAGCTATACGAGTGATAAATAGTGGGAAAAACTCAAGGGTTTGTTCTTGCTCTTCTCTTTTTAATTTGTTGCATTTAATTCTTTGTTTTGTTTTTGTATATATTTTTAAATCGGTATCATTTCATTTGCTTAAAATTTGTCCTTCTTTCTTTTCTTTCACTCCTTCGAGTTTAGCTGCTGACTTTACTCGATTAACAACCTCATCTGGATATTCGTCGCCTATGTAGCTTTCATTGAGTTTATGATTAGTGTTGGTGATTGTGATTGGTATACCTGTACTAATTGCTGCCAAATATTTTGTCTCTGCTCTTTAAAAGCGAGTTAAGTATTTATGAAATGACCCCGCACAACATTTACCATTTTTCATTTCCTATTTACTCACAAAAAACTTTGGACGTAGCCGCTGTTTGCGGGGATGCTGGTCAATTTTTACCAATTGATGTTTTCACAGGCATAGGATAGCTTCATAAATTCTCCAACTTTTGCTACATAGTATAAAAAAAAATATCCTTCCTTGTTGATTTTTCTTACTGTTTCACATTGATATTTTGTCGCGCAAAAATAATTAAAAAAACATTGAGCAAGATGAAAGGAGAAGGAAGATATGGAGATATTAGGTTTAGATAATTTAACATGAGGATTCACTTTGCATAGTTCACTCGGTTTAGACACTTAAGTTCGAGATTCTTTAGCTCATTGTCAGAGAATCGAAGCTCATAATCTAGGTCCCCCAGTTTGGAGTTCTATTCCCTGCAAATGACTCTTCATCCAACACTTGTTACCAAACTAGTAACGTCTTCGGCAAGGATCCTCTCCTGTTTTGGCTAGTCAATAACCATATCTAAATAATCAATTTATTTCTTTTACATTCTTCAGCTCAACATCTTGATACTCGTTCGAGTCATAAAGGAGATGACCAATTTGTTGCAGCCAACAGGGGAAGACGACCACTCTCAAAAAATAATAAACTAAAACAAAAAAGTGAAAGAGGTTGCCATATTCTCCTGTGAGGCTTTTCAAAAAAGTATACCGAGAGAGAGCTACTATGGAAGATTGTTAATCTCGAGTTAGATTAGAGACAACTGTGATATTGTGTCAGTGGTGAGCTAAGAAGTATTTTGTGGTGGGCCTCAATCAGTTTATTTAAGGGTAATTATTCTACTTCCTTTAAGAGTCTCTCCTTGGTAAGGATATGACAAGTTGTTTAATAAATTAGTTGGGTTTTTTTGTAGATATTGCTCTTTCTGTCGTTGACATCGTATTTTATAAAATAATTCAAATACTAATCTGATTGGCCATAAAACCATT